>NC_017853.1:2292090-2444099 GCF_000002495.2 Pyricularia oryzae 70-15 | reverse complement strand
ACTGTCACAGACCTGAAGGACAGCCACTGGGCTGTCGCTTAGTCATGACCCCTGTCACGTGAAGGCGCGAGGGCCGAGCGCCTCGCGCGCGTATATCTACGCGAAATCTCTGCAGTCTCCGATATGTAGCTCCTCGAGCTACGTCTTCGTCAACAACCACCTGCTACCCTGTACCTGGAAGACTAGATAGCCAATATACTCTGTCCTGTTACCTGATCGCCCGCACCTACCTGTCCGCCCTGCCTGCCCGTGACATAAATCCTTCAATATAACTTTAACGCCTCTTTTCCTGCAATCTCTATGTGATACAATATCACTTGGGGTCAGGGTAGAAAGAAAGAAAGAAAAAAAAAAGGCAAACTACACCAATCTACCCAGGCCGGCACCCGTTCCTCGTGCCACCCGAGCGGCGGATTTGTGCCCGCTCCTTTTTATGTTTTTTTAATCGTACATTCCCCGCATCGCGACCGCCCTGAAGCAAGCCGTTACATTGAGCGAGGCGGCAGCCAGAAATCATGGACTAACAAATAGTAGACAGCCAAATGATGACCTTCCTCACAAGCTCGAAAAATACTCGGAGGTCCAGGTGGGAGGCGTCACGCTCCAGCTGCGAGGCTAAGCCCTTGGCACGCGTAGCTCGGAATGACGGGATATAGCACCCTTACAGTAGTCCGAGCTGCTGTTCCGGCTAGCCCGGCGTCAGTGTAGATAAGGTAGGGGCGCCAAGGGCAACCTTGACCTGTCTGTCTTACGGATGTGTGCTAGAACTAATTGGATGTGATCCCTTTGTTTTTCGGCCGGCTCAACAAGGGCGACCTGCCACGAGGTTTATCAAGATCAAGATTTGGTTTTATTTTATTTTGTTTTGTTTTGTTTGGACCGGTCATCTGCCCATCTAAGCCCAAAACCTAACGATGCGTATACTCACAATCTGCAGCCCGGCTAGCGACATGCGATGCAACAAGAAATAGGCAGTCGAGCTGCATCTGGTCGGATGTGGGAAAGGACCATCTTAAAGCAACAATAGGGAGTAGCGTGAAGCCTCTGAGGGGGGCGCGATGTTTTGCTTGCCTCGTTGAGGAATTCAAGGCTGAGGGAGACAAGGGGGTCGACATCGTGTTCTATTTAGCGTAGCTACACGAAAGGGAGTGGACTAGACCAGGTAGACTAACCAGAATAGAATCATCAATGTCTATTTCCCTTTGGCTTTGACCACGACGCCCTTTCATTCTGACTGCACCCCGGAATTTTCTTGATTGTGGAACACACCACTTATACCCTATCAGTATAAGTGCAGAGGGAGGAAAAGTGGGAAGTCAAAACCAATTAACACACCCACCCGGTCTCGTCCAGTCTAGTTTGCTGGTATAACAATCTAATCCCTCAGATCAGAACTACTTTTAATACCTGGCAGCTTTCCGAATATTGGCTTGATTCCTAGTCGTCTCGCCTTTTGCTTGGGATCGGTTCAAAACGCACGGTCACTTGCATGCCTTGCAGATAATTTAGGTTGTGGGTAGAAAAAGATTTCATTTCATTTGAGCACAGCAACCAACCGTCTGAATCCCCTCACAATGATGTAATGCAACGCAAGCAAGGTCAAAGTAAGACAATCCGCCATGGTTTCGATACCCGGATATGGCTGCAGACGATTTTACCTAGACTAGATAGTAGGTAGGTAGTTAATAGAGGATGCCTAGGCACGAATTGATTGGCCCTCACCTTTTGGGCTTTTCAACATGCATTTCTCTTTCGGACAAGCCTTCTGCTTATTGGCTGACCGGCTGGCTTACAAGCACAAGACCTCCAAAAACAAACCGCAAATTCGCATCATCCTGTACACCTAATCTACCTGTCAGTCCTGCTTCGCCTAAACGCTTCCGACGACATCCGCTCTCCGAGTCTCACTGCGTCAAGGAGTGTGACCCGTCATTCTCACCAGTCGCACGACACACACTGCACAACCCATTCATTCATCGCTTGCGCCCACCCCTTTCCCCAGTCGTAAGGGTTTCCTTTTCAGCAAAAATCAAACATCCTAACCAAAAACCTGATCGTGCTGAACCCCACCGGTGTCGTAATACTACCTCTCTCTCCCTCCCCCGGGGTCGAAGCTGACCGTTCAGGCGGGTGCGCCATCCTCTTTGGGCTGTGTATCTCTTTCTGCTCATTCCAACGAGTCAGCTAAACGTGACAGGCCACCCTTGCGGATTGCGAATTTGTGACGAAATCGTTAGAGGACCCAACAGGAAGGAAAAGCAAAGAAATCACTTGATTGATACGACGCTACTTCGTACGGATGGATGGACAAGAGGGGGGGGGGGGACAAAAAAAGGAGAGGCTCGATCGCCAATGTTTCACCTGGTCTAATCTGGTCCTGTTGCCCAACGGCCTGCATGCAGTTCACAATCGGATTAGATATCTTATTTTTTTTGGTGCAAAGTTTGGCCGAAAGAGAACCCATCCTCCATGTTAATCGAGTCCAACAAACGTTTTTCGACTGATATTTTCCATCCACTAAAATCAAACTATCAGAGGACAACTGAATACTAATTATTTTTCGCCGAAACGGCATTCAAGGCATAAACAGAAGAGAAAAAGAGCAAAAATAAGACAAGAGGACAAGGGAAAAGAAGCATAAAGACCGACGCAGCCCTCGAGTCGCGTGTTCGGCACATGTTCAGTATCGTCTGTTTTGGATATAGATGGAAGATGCGCCACTTGCAGCGTTGCACTACTTCGCGACGCAATGTACGGTACAGTACCCACGCTTTCGTCGATGAATCGATTTGCGAATCGGGTTTTTCTTCTTTCTTTTGTGCTTTGTCGGCGTGCAACTCCTTGGCATATACCTCAGACAAAATCGATAGCATGTCGATGGATCGACGACCTTCAACTCTTTGCCGCGCCGACGCCGCAACATTTTTTTTTTCCCTTCCGAAGCGGATGGCAAAAAGGCAAAGCCAAACATGTGTCTTCTTGGGTTTCCCGATTTGGTGCAGCCCAAATGCACACAGTATGCTGGAATCAAGACAAAACCAGATTATTCAAGCCTCTCCCTCCAACGTTCAGCTTCCCAATTTTGGACGGCGACAAAACAAAATCCAAATAAAAAAAAGTTGGATCGACCATTGACAAGGAAGGTATCATGCACTCGTTTCCACGGCCATTCCGATGGTTTGTTTCAAACATAATCGCAGACATCCACCTACCAGCCTATCGCTCGCCAGCAACAATGCAGGCACAAGCAGTGGGGCTTGTTATGCTGTACCGTAATGGCCCAATATTGAAACCAAAGCACGACTGGTGTCTGTGACCGTATTGCTACGCAGTAATAATAGATGTAATTCACATGGGGCCAAATGTAGACGAACGGTCTTTTTGTGGTGGTGATTTCAAGACGGACCCATTGCGACGACTCCCTTATAGTGCCAAGACTTTAAGATATACTCCGTTGCTACGAATATCTTGTCGCCCTGGTCAGAAAGTAAGAGACGAGAGAGTGGGAGAAGACAGATAACAAGGGCGCCTGTTTCGTCTGATCCAACCTGTCCGCTCTTGACTAGGTGGTTCGAGGCAAACACGCATATAGCTTCTGATTACAGACAAGCGTCGAACCATGCATCTATCAATCCTTCGCGTTCAATACCATGACCCGATCCACCAGAGCCATGATTATTTACCATGTTTCGGCCTCCCATGTTCTTACCGTGTTCTGTCTTTGCCTACCTTTCCCCCGTCTTGGTGGTTTTGGTAAATATTTGACAATTTTTTTGTCTACAAGCAACAGGACAAAAAAAAAAAAAAAAAAAAAAGCACCACTGTCTGGTCTCCATGGTCTATCCAGGGGTTTGACAAATCTTTCAAACCAAACCCGTGATCTGCCCGCCCCCAGCTGTGTGTCCCCCATGTCGTGGCAAACAACAAATCGCCGCAATGGACCCCCCCAAAACAGACCCTGCCCTTGCCTTCAACTTCTCCTTTTTTTTCTCCCTGTGCTAGATGTGAACCTTCCCGCGCTAAAAGTGACAACGTCGCATTTAACTTGGGCTTGTTTCCGTCTGTGCATGCCTTGCGCTGTTTTGCTTGGCCTCCTGCAAGCATGAATCGCCGAATCTCTTCAGTTAGGCAGGCTCTATTGCTTGCTGGTGAATACTTTGGGATTATTTTTTTTTTCTCCAACGGAGACGTGATGTTTACCACGTACGTAGCGACGCCCGTCGTATGGGCCGATGGGGGGAGGCCTTGTCCAAATCTTTGTTTCAAGGAGCTCAGCAGCACGTCATCCTCAGGTCTTCTCGATGCCGGCCTTTAGAGGTGCAGCAGTGGCCTTGTCTCAGGGTCCGCGTGCTATGTTGGATTCGTACAACCTCAGAGTCGTGGCTTTCGATGAGGAAGAGGGCTCCGATATACGTGCTGACGGGAGTACAGCTGTGCAACCACGATCGTTTGTCATGCGGTATCAGGCCATAGATGTCTCAACACACTAAATAGCATTGTATCTGTTGCTGGCACTGAATAGTACTGCATCGCGAAAACTGTTATATCTGAGTCAATCTTCCGAGGCAGTAGGAAAATCTTTCAAGGAGAACGAGAAAAGAACTCACAGCCACAAGAAAACCGAGGGAAGGAACCCTGGATAGCTAGGTTCTTACAACATGAAAGGGTTATCACGAAAATGTATTATAAATAAAACAGAAAGGCTCGATATAGACATATATGATTGCATTACTCACTCTTATACCCCTATCTGTCAGCTTACAAACCACAACAGTCACATGGTCCAAATACCACAATCCCCCCAACTAGGTGTTAGGCAAGATAGTTTGAGAGACGTCAGGAACCATGGCAGTGTCCTCGCGTTTCCATCGTGTCCGAGTCGGAACGTATAGGCGTGCCAATGTGAGGCCTATTTCCAACCACAATATCACTTAGTGTACTGTACTTCTGGTCTGCCGTGAGATCCTCCAGCTAGCTGAAATGAATGTGCCCTCTGGTCCCGAACCTGACAGTGCCCTGGCAGTGGGGGATCGCAAGACAGCGGCCAGTGAAGGGTGCCTGAGCCCTGAGAATCAAGCCGAACCGCTCTGGTCAGGTCATCCACCACCCTGATTTTAAGTCCAGGATGAAATTTCGTTGCGACCTAGAATGGTAAAACAGATATTGCATTGTCCATCATGCTCGCATACTTTTTCCCACAGGCAGTATCAACTGCAGCATCCGAGTAGCTCACAGAAACCTGGGGCGACACCGAGCCGGCCGGTTCGACTGTCAAGGGAGCTTGCTGCCCACTCGGGGAAAAGCTCGTGATAAAGCACCGGAACCACAGAACTCCGGAACACCTGAACATCCCAAACCCAAGAAGCGCTGAATATAAAGCCAGTCCTCTGTCGGACAGGGCTTAGTTGCCAATCACCTCAAAGATCTGGTATATTGGTCAGGTGGTGTCAGCACATAGATCAAGCCCTGGGTAGCGTGCCGTATACGGAGGGAAAGGGCAAGTCTGACCGCCATAACGAAACAACATATACTGATGTACGGGCTTAACCGTTCCCCTACTCTCGCAAACTTCCAGAATATGCCCATGAACCTGTGTCCGACAGCAAGTCAGCCAAGCCTGTACAACCTCAGCATCCATATGGATATATGGAGCGTATATATAGCCTTTCCAAGCTCACCCTTCTTTTCTGTTGTCCAAAAGCGCCGGGAATATGGCGTGGACATATGTGCTCGTGCAGATAAGGAGAAGAATCACAAGCAGGAGTGATTGAAAGTTGAAGAGGGCGGCCTGAAGTGCGCGTCGTTTTTGTATAGCACAACGCTCGTTAGCACATGTATCTATCGAGATAGTGCCCCATTCACTAGGGCCAGGGGACTGACCATGGCAGGCGAAGTTGGTTGAGGACTGTGGTGCGGGGTCGTGGACCAGACTGATGGGGAATAATCGCAAGTTCGATGAAAGATCGTCTAGATATCTTGTAAAGGTCGGCAGAGCTCTCGCGGTGGTGTAAGTTATCGTCGGCGCAAGCTGGTTCCCTTGGTGTTGCGACTTGAGCAAAGCTGTTGTCATCAAAATGGAGCACAGGCCAGCAAGCCGTTGGGACTAACGACATTTCAGCAAGAGCTAGGTACCGGAATACTGTATATTAGGTGAGTGGTACTTCTGCGCATCACTGCACACTGTGGGGTTATCTGGGCTCAATGCCCCACTGAGACTTCAGCCGCCGCGACGCGATTATACAGCTACGCAGTAATTGACTCCGACGTCATGAAAGTTTAAACATTTCTGGCGACACAATTTCAATTTACCAACCCTCACTCTACTTCGCATGCGAATACTGCAACGTATCCCGGGGGCTTCGTGTTGATTCATTATCGGACTCACGGGCATCTCTTCAACGCCAGCGAACGATTTCCAGCATTGCCGCTAGCCTGCAGATTCGATTCCAAGATGGAGCCCAGAGCACGCGCCGGCAAAAATGTCGGGAAGATGAACTTTGGCAATGCCGAGTGTAAGAGCCAGCGATGAAATCCACCTCACTATGGAGATCCGAATTAATATTCGAACACGGAGCTCACATACCAACCCTCAGTATCTTCCCTTCTCTACGGCTGCGGCGACGTGCGACAACCACTGCCCGAGACGATCAAAGTCATGGACGAGATAGCGACCGAGTTCATCCAAGGCCTCTCGTTTGAGGCAACGCGCGTGGCGCAGTACTCTGGCCGCCAAAAGGTCAAGTATCAGGACTTTGAGTTTGCCTTTCGCCGCAACCCGTTGCATCTGGGCAAGGTCCAGGAGATGTTTGAGCTCAAGAAGCAGGTCACCGAGGCGCGCAAGATGCCGGGGATAGACGATGACTCGCTGCTCAAGGAGGCGAAGCAGCTCGCGGGAGAGACTGAACCCAGCACGACGGGTCGCGGAGGCAAGAAGCGCAAGATCGCGGCGGTGCAGGAGGAGGAGGAGCTTGGAGAGGGCGACGACGACGTCCTGGACGAGCCGGATACTGTTGGGAAGAAGCGCTAGAGGCGCCGCACGAAGTGATGTTGTGGTTGTTGCTTTGATCGGCTTCACGCAGTGCCGGTTGGACGCACCACCATACTTCTTTGCTCCAAGTATCCGCTCACACAGTCGTCATGTTTCTCCATTAGGCAGACTCTGGTTTGGGGTTTTTTTGGTGGTCTTTTTTCGTCGGCCCGTTTCCGGTACGCTTGTTTGGCGTTTGATTTTTTAATCGTGTTGGAATTGCATAGCGAGGCGTTCAGGTCAGGTCATGGGTTATGAATTTGGAACTAGTTCATTCAGAGACCCGGGTTACGGTCATAGCATACGGATACAACACTTCTAGCCTCAGTCGCACCTTAATTTTTGACTACGTATATCGTGCTTATTAGTGGTATGTATGTGCTTGATCTTCGACGAACCAACAACTACCTACCTTAGATTGCCAACATTACTACCGCGTTGTCTAAGATATGCAAGCCAGGACAGGCACCAATCGAAAAGTACAGGGTACCTATTTAGAGGTTCACCTTATTGACATCCGGACAGATAGTGAACTCAAAACTCGACAGCCCTTGAACCTACCTGTACCTCCCTACCTACCTACTCAAAAACTACCACTTAAGCTATTCTCCTCGCAAGGCTACCCCTTGACCCATCTAGCCCCAATCCACTATTTACTTTTCGGTGTAACTTAGGCTATACTCTCTTCCTCTTATCTCTACCAGGAGGCAGCGACGATATCTTGCATGCATCCGCCGTTCTGCAACTGAGCAATGGGCGTCGGCGCTAACAAAAGCGACCAAGCCAAGGTCCGTTGCGAGATCGGCCCCCCACACACACATCACGGGCGGGGCATGGCAAAGCATGTGAACTCAGTCGACAGTCCAGCAGACAGGAGGGTGTTGGGAGCCAACCACAAAACTCCGTTGGCCGAGTATACCAGGCCACGCCACCCCGGAACGGAGGGCAATTAAGCGAAGCTAGTCTCGGGGCCAGTTACTTGTGCATGCGGAAGACAAAAAAGTAGGTGAATAATCGCCTTGCATTCGAGCGAGTGTGTGTTGTTTACCATACTCTGCGCGCGAAGCGTCGCCGACCAAACCCCGACCAGCCTACCATGTGAGTTGGAGTAAGGTCTGTATTTTTGGCCAAGGCATGCAAGGTGTGTGGAAAGGGGGATTATTCGCCTTCCCACGAGCAGACCGTCTCCTTCTTTTTTCTCTGTTCCCCATCTCTACCGTGGCGAGAAAAAAAAAGTCTTTGGGCCTTGATTCTCCATAACAAACCATTTGCTCATAGTACCGTTTTATTCAACTATATTGCATTGAAAACACTATTAGGGTTGAAAATACATACTTCCCATACTCATACAGTCACCCTTTTGTCCTGTGACGAATTGTGCATTGATTACCTTGTACACAAATTCATATAAGTTTAAACTTTGAATGACCAACCTGACTCTACCCCTGGGCCTTCCCTTTTGACCTTGCTTCTGTCGCTGCTATCATGGCGTCTCCAGAGGATCAAACCAACAGTGGCCAGACCAAAGCCTGGTCCAACCCAATGGAGACCAGCCATAGCAGTCTGGACACTCAAGATCCGCGGCTTATAACCAGAGGTCGGAAGGTGGATTACCAGAACGGAAGTGACACTGATCCACTGGATCAAGAGCAGCTGCGGCAGCTCTCACTCAGCCCCTTTTCCGAGTTTGTGCGACCCTCCCAGCCACGACCCCGAAGCACCGTCTCGGGATCCAGGCCCCGACAACCTGGACCAACCAACTTGACGGGCCGGATTGGATCCGCCCTGCACAACACATGGCTGAGGCATCGGGCCGTCTTGCTGATGCTCCTGGCCCAGTTCTTTGGCGTTACGATGAATATGTGCGCGCGGATCCTGGAGCACGAGGAGGAGGGAGCGATGCACCCGACACAGCTGCTCTTCGTGCGAATGGCCATAACCGTCGTCTTCGCCAACCTGTACATGTGGTGGGCCAAAACACCAGATGCCCCTTTCGGCAAGCCCGGCGTCAGGTGGCTACTGCTGGCGCGCGGCGTGACGGGCTTCTTTGGCATCTACGGCATGTGGTACTCCATCATGTATCTGCCCCTGGCTGAGGCCACCGTCATCACGTTCCTGGTGCCGTGCGTAACCGGCTATCTATGCCACCTAGTGATCCACGAGCCGTTTACCCGGAAAGAGCAGGTTGCGTCGTTTATCGCCTTGATCGGCGTGGTACTCATTGCGAGACCGGCTGCCCTGCTGGGGGTTGACGAGGACCCCTCGACAGCCGAAACGAGTGCGACTGGCGGGGATCCCGGTGATGAAATCACACCTGCCCAGCGGCTGGGCGCCATTGCAGCCGCCTTGGTCGGCGTCCTGGGGACCGCGGGTGCCTTCCTGAGCATCCGGCACATCGGACCCCGCGCGCACCCTCTGGTGTCGGTCAACTACTTCTCCGTCTTTTGCACGGCAGTGTGCGCCATTGTGCTCGTCTTTGCACCGATCCTAAACATCGGGCAGCCGGACCTGCGCTTTGAGCTGCCGCAAGGAGCGTGGCAGTGGTTCCTGCTGACCACGGTGTGCATCTGCGGGTTCCTGACGCAGTTCCTGCTCACAGCCAGTCTGGGCGGTGGCGAAAAGTCCAACAGGGCGACCGCCATGGTCTACACGGGGATGCTGTTTGCTTCCGCCTTCGACAAGTGGGTGTTTGGTATCGAGATGGGCATGCTGAGCGTCGTGGGCTGCGGCCTGATCATAGGCAGCGCCATGTGGGCTGCGCTGTCAAAGAAGGAGCCCGTCCCGGAGGCGAGAGCAGATGACATTGAGGCCGTGCTTGTGTCAGATGACGGCGACGCCGAGGTAGTCCATCTGCTCGATGAGGACGACCGTGCTTATAGTGACGATGATTAGAACATAATAGTCCGTGGGTCGGCTTAAATAGTGGGTGCAGCCCAAGGGGAAATGTTAGTAGACCGTGTTTCTTGTCATCACTGTATCAAGACTCGTATCACATTGTGGTCTATTTTCTGAAGTTCAACTGAACACATCTTCAACCGTAACTGTGTAGTTAAGTTAAATAAACAAAAAATATACGCAAAAGTTCGTGGGACGTCAGCAAAGACATGTGCCGTATTGCAAATTTCTCGTGTGCTCTGAGCCAGTATCTGGTAAACGAAACCAGACTTGATGTGTTTTTCGAGGCCTACACTCGAAAACCAAAAGTTTGATGTATGGAGGCAAACAAGGCCCCCATCCCACCAGGGAGAAATGAAAGACGTTGGAAGTAGCTGGCAAAAAATGGAGCCACGTGATCACGAGCTGGGATTACGTCGCGTCCCGACTTTTCTGTAAATCGCCAACGGTTCCTGGCAGGTGAATTTTGGAGTGGGACTCCACGCGCGCGACAGCTTGAAGATCCCCAACTTCTGTAATTTGCGGCAACCGAATAAGTAAACACACGAGAACACGACGACATTTACGACGACATATTCATCGATTCGTAATCTGCATCGATCTTCATTCAATTGGCTGATACCATAATCGACAACATCCCACTCCCCCTCCAAACCAGGCGCCGCGTCGCCGCCAAACTTTCACGATGGTGCAGATCAGCGAAGTCAAGGGCAACAGCCGCGAGAACCGCACGGCGGCACACACTCACATCAAGGGCCTGGGATTAAGATCGGATGGCACAGCGGACAAGCAAGGCTCTGGCTTTGTCGGCCAACAGACTGCGCGCGAGGTTGGTTCTATATCTGCAGCTCAGCTGATTCAATGTCTCGAGATACCTTACTGAGGGCACAATAAACTAACAACACCACATCACCTGCGCGCAGGCATGCGGTGTCGTTGTCGACCTGATTCGATCCCACAAGATGGCTGGCAGGGCAGTCTTGCTGGCCGGTGGCCCCGGTACCGGCAAGACGGCGCTCGCGCTCGCCATCAGCCAGGAGCTTGGCACAAAGATACCTTTCTGTCCGATAGTCGGCAGCGAGATATACTCGACTGAGGTGAAGAAGACTGAGGTGCTGATGGAGAACTTCCGCCGGGCGATTGGCCTCAAGGTCCGCGAGACAAAGGAGGTGTACGAGGGTGAGGTCACGGAGCTCACGCCCGAGGAGGCCGAGAACCCGCTGGGTGGCTACGGCAAGACCATTAGCACACTGCTGATTGGTCTCAAGAGCGCAAAGGGCCAGAAGAAGCTGAGGCTAGACCCGAGCATATACGAGGCGATCCAGAAGGAGCGCGTCACTGTTGGTGATGTCATATACATCGAGGCCAACACGGGTGCCTGCAAACGGGTGGGCAGGTCTGACGCCTACGCGACCGAGTTCGATCTCGAGGCGGAGGAGTACGTCCCCATACCGAAGGGCGAGGTGCACAAGAAGAAGGAGATTGTTCAGGACGTGACTCTGCATGATCTCGATGTCGCCAACGCGCGGCCACAGGGAGGTCAAGATATCATGTCAATGATGGGCCAGCTCATGAAACCCAAGATGACTGAGATCACCGACAAGCTGCGAGGCGAGATCAACAAGGTCGTCAGCAAGTACATCGACCAGGGTGTTGCTGAGCTTGTGCCTGGTGTCTTGTTTATCGACGAGGTTCGTATCCCATGAGCGAATATCGTTCCATTGAAAGTATTACTGACACTTTCCTACTGATACAGGCGCACATGCTCGACATTGAGTGCTTCACCTATTTAAATAGGGCACTAGAGTCACCCATTTCACCCATAGTCGTGCTGGCATCAAACCGCGGCATGACCAAGATTCGGGGAACTGATGACCTGGTGGCAGCTCACGGAGTCCCGCCTGACTTCCTTGCCCGTCTCCTCATCATCCCGACAACGCCCTACGATGCCGAAGAGATCAAGCGTATTGTCAAGCTCCGGGCCAGCACCGAGGGCGTTGCAATCTCGGAAGCCGCCATTGAGAAGATTGCAGAGCACGGCGTTCGTATCAGCCTCAGATATTGCTTGCAGCTGTTGTATCCTTCGAGGTATGTAATTACCGACTCTTATGGATGATGCACACCACAATATATGTATTCGTTTGAGCAGGCGCTAACCGTATTCTTTGCAACAGCATTCTTGCGCGTGTAAACGGCCGCAAGGAAATTGACATCAAGGACGTCGCAGAGTGCGAGGACTTGTTCCTCGACGCACGACGCAGCGCCTCCTTACTGGCCAGTGGAGACACCGCCAGTGGCTTCATCGTATGAACAAGAGGGTCTCGACGAGGTGAGGTTTTGGGGGAACAAAGCCTGTGTGTAATTACTAGCATGATTCTATGTACCTTTGTCTGATGCGTAATGGATATCTGAGTGAATTCCTGAGCATTGATTTCTAGATTAGGCGCAAATTGGAGAACAAACGGAACCAGACGGAAGGCCAATTTCCCATTGTCCAGGACGTGAGACAGGGAGAAGGGAAATAGAGTCAAACGAGAATATCGGGCCTATTAAATGATGAACAAAGGAGAAAAAGAGATAAAAATACAATTTTAGCAAAAGTGAATGCAAGGCCGGCAGTCAAGAGAAAAAAAATATACGTATTAAAAACCAGGCTTTGTTGGATGGGCGCAATCAGTAACATGGTCAGTCTCAGTTCTTGTATTCCGGATTGGGAAATTGTGACGGTTGGCTGTTTGCATTGTGGTACCCCAATTGTCTCTGATCGACAGCAGCCAGTCGGAGACTTACAACGATCTGCGGCAAAAGGAAGAATTTGGCTGATATTTTTTGTCCACGACAACGAAAACGTATTTAACGTCAACGGCCATGAGAATGGGTGCATTTTGGTTACGACTCTGGACTGACATTGTCTTTGTTTGTAGGCAGTGCTATGCATTCCAGTCCGAAAATGGAGATGAGGGAAACTGAAAATCCGCAGCATACATTCCAAAGGCCCATGGCCACGATCGAGGGAAGGGATGAAGGAAAGTGTTATCAGCACATGGTGCGTGGCTGAAGTCAGAAACCAAATGGACAGGCTTGATTAAAATTGTGCTCGGGGAGATGTTACTTGTCACTTTGTACAAGTACAGGGGAAAAAAAAATGGTAATATGATATGTAAGGAGAGGTAAGAAAACAGAGGAGAGCAATTGCGTACCTGAGACTGTACTTGTCCTGGAATAGCCTCCGGTCCTCAACAAGCCCGCGAACAGCAAACGCTCCTGTATCGGGAGACAAAGGAAGATGTAAAAGGTATGGGCTTGGCAACGGCTCAAGATCCATTACATTCCCGAGACAGGTGTACAGAAGATGCGGCCACTCTTTGCAGACTTTGATCTATGCCACTTCATTCTCGGCGAGGCGAGCTATAGCGACGGGAGCGAGCCTACCCCCCATTTCATTCATTCTTGCTGAAAGCATCTTGTCAATGCCGTAATGTATGCAGTCCGACTCCCTCCTCCCCACACCCGGAGCTCTGCTGACATCACAACAAAGAAGACGGCCACCTATGCATACCCCATGGCTATGCACTGTACGCCCCCTAAAACTGACAGAGGACAAGGAAGGCAAAAACAGGCATACTGTCAATGATCCTCTGTTTCCTCCTATAGCTATTGATGTTTAGTCTCTTTTTTTTTCCCTCTCTTTTTGCTCGGAAAACGGACATCTCGGTGACAATCGAGACAAAGAAGACAATCAGAACAAGAGAAGCCCCCCAGATCAACGTGTCAATGGCCATCTAAGAATTCCCAACTCAACCTCACTCAACTCGGAATTCTCACTCGTGCTTTTTTTGTTCCTGGTTTCTCTTCCATTCCTCCTCTTTTCTGCTGTCGCCGTATCAAACCTGTCATATTGCTCAAACGCCACCGAAAGAAAAGGTGACAGTATACCGCAGCTCCCCGCTCACGTTGGACACAACCTTGCCGTGACCAGCCCTGGCACCCGCACACCCCTGATCTTCACCGTCTCTGTATTTCTGATACTCCTACAGACATCTCTCTTTTTCCCACTCTTGTCCGCTGGTCCGTTTGCCTGAGTGGTTCTGGACTGCAGGGCTCATTGTCCCATCTCCCCCACCCCCCCTTTTTTTTCGCCCCCTTTCACCCCAACTCCTCGGTCAAAGGATACTACTGTCATTATCACACTCCTCTTACACCGCTCAGCACAACAGCTGGGCTGGGCCTCGCAGAAGAAAGGGAAAGGAAGAAAGAAAAGGGGCAGGATTATGACTGATATCATTCGAGCCCCTTCCTCGCGCCACCTGCGCTCGCTCACAGACGCACCAACCGGCGCTCCTGGAAATCAAAACCACCCACACCACGCCATGCTGACAAGGTCGGCCAGCCTCCACGGCAACGGTTCTGATCTTTACCTCTCGGGCAGGACTCTGAACAACCCGGGCCAGCGCTCTGGTTCTCTGACTGCCGCTACTGCCTCGTCTGCGAGGCGCTTCCCAGAGTCCACCTCGTCGTCGCCGCCTCAGCATCGAAGCACGCCGGAATCGCCCTCGCCCTTGTCGACTCTCGGGCATCCGGAAGCCTCGAGGAAGCGTGGCCAGTCGGCGCTGCATCTCGACGAGAGAGATACGGGCAGTCGGCCTCGTGTCGAACCCATACAGATCAGGAGCCCCAAAGGGGACCATATCTGTTTGTGCACACCGGCTCCCAAGATTCGGAGACCGCGAAACGGTGAGTAGATTTTATTTGTTGTCCTTCATATACCTCTTTTTCTCGTTTTGCCTCGACTTCTTCATCTTTTGTGACTTTGGATGCTTGAGGCCTCGACTTGTATTGTATGATGTTTTTTGTCATGCTCATGAAGAAACCCCTACACAACTTCTCCTGAATGAAGAGCGACAGGCCTTTGTTGTGCAGTCAAGCAGTAGCTGACAATCATATCTCTTGCAGCTTTTATTCTCTACCGAACTCACCACCAAGCCAGGATCGTGGCCGAGAACCCCAAGCTCCCCAACCCAGAAATCTCAAAAATCATCGGCTTCCAGTGGCGCGACGAGCCCGAATCGGTCAAGGAGACGTGGAAGAAGCTTGCGGAAGAGGACAAGCGCAAGCACGCACGACTCTACCCAAACTACAAGTTCCAGCCCCGTCGTGGCGGGAAGCCCGGCTCCGCGGCTCGCACATCATCCTGGAGCGAGGGCTCCGATCCGAGTCACTGTGCCAACTGCGGCGGCAGGTCCATCACCACGCCCAACACCCCTTCGCTGCCTGGCTCGGTATTGACGCCCGTCGCAATGTCTCACAAGATGATAGGCGGTCCGCATGGAAACCCGGCTACTTACCCACCCCCTGGCCGAGCAGGCCCTGAAAACACTTACCCTAGTGCTCGATTCATCTTTGGGGACGAACAGGAAGCCATGTCCTCGCCGTCTAAAAGGCCTCGGCTTGGCAGCGATGCTGGCTACTATTACCATCCGATGCAGTCCCCACCGCCGCCGCCGCCGCCGCCGCAGCAGCAGCAGCAGCAGCCACCGCACAGTCCATACACGTCCGGGCCTGGTAGGATCTATTACGAACAGCAAGGTCGCCATCCCTCTGTCGTCCGGCGCCAGACCCAGAGTTATGTCATTCCAGCCGATAGAAATGGATACCCGCCGGCACCAGGACACAGCCAACCGCAGCAGTACCGAGGCGCCATGGCTCCCCCTCCCCCACCCCCATCGGCGGCACTTCGCCCGTCAATCAGGTTCGGTTCTGACCGCAGGCCGACGCCCTCCCAGCCAAAGTTTGACGAGTCGCTGCGCCTGCCACCTCTCCAGTCGCGTACAGAACCACAGAAGCATCAGCAGACGCAACCCTCGCTCCAACAGAAGCCGCAGCAGTCGCCCGTGTCGCAACACCACCATGGGCGCCAGCAATCGACCTCGGGGCCCCCACCTGTGTTGGCGACGTCAACAGCCATCAGCCAGCGCGAGATCGAGGCGCGCAGCGTCGAGGCAATGGTCATGAGCATCCCCTATGCCAACAAGCTGCAGGTCCTGGAGCGCATCAGCCCGCCCCTGGCGCCGCCTGGCCCCAGCAGCCCTGCCGTGGAGACGCGCGGGCCCGTCGTGGCCATCGAGGGCTCGCACCCGGACCTGATGGAGGCCGTGGGCAGGATTCTGCAACGCGTGCTTGAGGACTCTCGCGAGTTTGCCGTCAAGACCTGGTCGGATAGTAAACCGCCTGCCATGGCGGCAGGTGAGCATGTCATGGAGGAGCAGCTGCAAGACGGGGCGAGCACTCCCGGTGGGGACCGGACCCCAAGAGCGGGAGAAAAGAGAGCTCCGGCGGCGGTCATCGTCGAGGACAACGCATCAGAGACGCTGGAGGCGGCAAACAGCGTGGCCGAGTCCGACGCAGAGATGAGCGACGCACCAAGTGTCTCCCGCCGAAAATCATCGTCGGACGCGTCCACCGCACAACAGCCTGGCGGGCTCAGCGCGTTCGTGCCCTACCTGGGCAAGATACAGGAGTGGCACCGCAGGTCGGACGAGATGATCAAGTTCGTCACGACCAAGCCCGTCGGCGGCAACGGCAGGGACACCAGGATGCCGGTGGCGCTGATCACGGGCGGCTTCAGCCTGCACATCTCGGACTGGTTCGCGTCGCGGGTGAGCATCACGGACGCGTACGCGCCCGTCGACCACTGGCAGTGGATGGCGACGCTGTGGCGCGGCATCGTGGGCCCGGACCTGGTCGTCTACGTGCGCAAGTCCAAGGCCGAGGACATCAGGGCGTTTGGCGCCGTCGAGGTCAAGAGCCCGCGGCTCATCGTCGTGCGGGTCGACCCGCCGGCCGGCGAGGTGCAACCACGGCTTAGCGAGTCCATGGAACGCCGAGTCGGCTTTGAGATTATGGAGTGGGTGAGAGGTGGAAGCTTTCGTCAGGGGTTCTGACGTACGGAGCACTATGGAGTTGGGTGTTTTGAGAGGAGCTGGCCGGTTTTTGGCTAAAGTAGGAAAACGTCAGAAAAATTGGGTCTGGGGAGTTTGCGTTGGAAAATGGGTTTATTGAAGCAACTTTGCTCTTCTAAGAAGATTGGTGTTTGTTTGTGCTCCATTTTCTTCGGTCATTCATTTTTGTTCTGTCACACTTGGTGTTTTTTTTTATTTTCTTTCAGTATCATGGGAAAGAGAAACGTAGCTGGAGACTTATAGTCAAGTAGTCCAAACAGATTCAATATTTACTTTGCACAATTTTCAGATGAGATCAAGACAAGTTAGCTTAGATGGGGCTAACCGAATGCTAAACTATTACCGCCAAGTCAGTCACGCAAGACAGGAGAGCAATACCAACAGTAGCTTTTCAAACCCATGAATAAAACCTACCTACATACCCAATGTCAACAATCCCAACAAATTAAACTTGAAGGTTTTATGAAGTGCCGAAGGTGTACGGATAGTGGAGGTTAGCAAAGCTAAATACGGCAACTACGAAGTTAACTCACTGATTGTAACAATGTCAACTGGCTGGTTGAGCAAGCAAGGTACGCCTGGCACCCCCTGTCTACTTGGCTCGTGCACGGGTGGTCCCTTATGCTCCACTTCACCATCTCCTTGCGGCCACTCACCCAATGACGGAAGAACGCGATCGACGCGGTTGGATTGAGCTTGCTGGTTGTTTCTATAACGGGCTGGAAAACAAACGTCCCACATACATTCGGCAACGTTAGGGGGCAAAAGACGCGGTGAATAGAGCATATCACACCGCCCGAAACGAACCTCAAAAAAGACCAACCGTCCAGGCTCTCTAATCTCAATTCACGAGCCAGTTGTCGATTCTTGAGACGCTAGAAAAAGGAGGGAGCAAGGCCAACCTTGCAAGAGACCTCACCGACGACGCCTTGACGACCGAAATGTCAGACCACCGCACGCCTCAATCGACCTTGTCATCATGACGAATGTGCTGGCACTCGGCCAGACGGTCGAGCTCAGCGATGGCCGAATAGCTATCGTCCGCTTCATCGGCCGCACCGGTTTCGCCCAGGGTGACTGGTTAGGTGTCGAGCTCCCCGACGACTCAGGCAAGAATGACGGTAGCGTCCAGGGCGAGAGGTACTTTGACTGCGACAGCAACCATGGAATGTTTGTTCGCCCGAGCACAGTTTGCATCCTTGACGATGCGCCTGAGCCACCACCACCACAACCGGCCAAGACGGCAGCCCCAGTGGCCAAGAAGCCCGCAGGTGGGAGGCCAAGTATGTTCAATGGCGGTGGAGGAATGGCAGCGCGTGGCACTGGTGGTGACCCGAACCTTGCACGAAGAATGAGTCTGAACGCTCCGAGTCCAAGCCCGGTACCTAAGGCGTCCAGGCCGTCGAGCATTGTAAGGGTAAGTGCTGCCGACATCCTGTGCCTGGATAGGGCCACGGCAGATATCTGACCTTAGCTGCTTCTTCTAGTCTCCCACAAAATCACCAACGAAGCAACTAGCAACAGCCCCGACCAGTGGAGCTAGTACCCGGACCGGCACTCCGTCCAATGTCGCCGGCAGAGCAGTCTCGATGGGGGCCAAGGTTACCCGGCCCGCCGCCGCAACTGGTGCAACGCGAACATCTATGGGCCCGCCATCACTACCTGCATCTCGGACATCGAGGCCCTCATCAACTTCTAGTAGAGTCGCCTCTGGCGCTTCGGGTGCTCCAACGAGGACGTTAAGTGGCCGGTCGTCCATGGCAGGGGGAGCACGCACGCTGGGAACTCGCCCGTCGGTTGGAACACGTGGTGGTGCTGCTGCAGGCCAAGCAGCTGGCAAGACTGCTGTCAATAAGCGGGCGAGCGAAGACTCTTCGTCATCTAAGGGGGAGCTGGAAATATTGTCGCCACAGCCCACAAGTCCTGTCAGGTCGAGAGCTGCTGCTCTGGAGAGATTAACTGCGTCTCCAGCAGCAGCTGCTGCAGCCAAAAAGCGACCCGCTGCTTCAACGACCGCAACTGCAACTGTACCCGCATCTGCACCTGCAGCTAACCGGCAGGCCAGCACAAACGCGACAGCGCTGATTCGGGAAAATGAAAATCTCAACTCAAAGCTGACGATTTTGGAGAGAAAGAGGGCAGAAGATAGGGAGAAGATAAAGGAACTCGATCAGGTTAAGGAAGAACGTGACAAGTACCATACCATCATTCAGAAGCTTCAGGCTAAGATTCAGCCTCAACAAGCCGAGCTTGCGGAGCTCCGCAAGCAAGTAAAGGAGGCCGAGGCCAGGTTTGAATCAGTAGAGAACCTGCAAATGGAGCACGATCAGGTGCTAGAGTTGGCAACCCTCGATCGGGAAATGGCCGAAGAAACTGCCGAGGTTCTCAAGCAGGAGCTTTCCGACGTCAAGATGAGACTGGAAGAGCTCGAGCTTGAAGTCGAGATCCTCAGGGAGGAGAACGAGGAGTTCAACAAGGGCATTTCCCCGGAAGAGCGGTCCAGTGCGGGCTGGCTACAAATGGAGAGAAATAATGAACGCATGAGAGAAGCTCTCATTCGGCTGAGGGACATGTCACAACAACAAGAGAAGGAAATGCAGGAACAGATCAAAAGTCTTGAGCTAGACCTCAAAGAGGCCGGGGATGTTCAAGCGCAGCTAGAGGCTGCCAAAGAAAAGCTATCAACAGCAGAAAACATGATTGAGGATCTCAGATCTCAACTTGAAACAGCTTTGGGCGCCGAGGAGATGATCGAAGACCTGACAGACAGAAACATGTCGCAGGCCGAGAAGATCGAAGAGCTCAAGGCTGAGGTTGAAGATCTTGAAAGCTTGAAGGAGATTGCTGACGAGCTTGAAGCCAACCATGTGCAACATGAACGCGAGCTGCAAGAGGAGATTGACTTCAAGAACGCCGTGATTGCCGAGCAAGCGCGCAGGTTCACTCAGCAAGAGGAGAGTATGGAGGAGATGGAGTACACTCTCTCACGCTTCCGAGAACTTGTGACGAGCTTGCAAACAGATCTCGAGGATATGAGAGCATCCAATGCTGTCAATGAGACCGAGTCAGAGCAGCTTAACAGCAAGTCTCGTGCCATGATGGACCTGAACATGAAGCTTCAACTTTCCGCGTCAAAGGCCCAGGTCAAGACGATAGACTTGGAGCTGCGTCGCATGGAGGCACAAGAAGCAGCACAGCATCTGGAGATCGTCAAGATGTTCCTTCCAGAAACATACGATGCCGACAAGGACTCTGTCATGGCGCTTCTGAGATTCCGTCGCCTAGCATTCAAGGCCAACTTGCTCAACGGCTTTATTCGCGAGCGCGTCAACAGGGAGCCCCATCCAGGCCACGAGGACGACGTTTTTGCTGGCTGCGATGCCGTCGACAAGCTGACATGGGTTGCGGCCATGTGCGATCGCTTTGTGAACGCCATCACTCACTGCTCTCTCGAGCGCTTCGCTCGCTTCGAGGGTGCGTTGTACGAGCTAGAGCCCGTAGAGAGGGCACTGAACGCCTGGATTGATGGCCTCCGTCGCGACGAACTCAAGGAGAGCCAGTGTGCATCTGAGCTGTCTCGTTCCCTTGCCTTGATGACACATCTGGGCGAGGTCCACATAGCCCCGGCTAACGAGGACCTGATGGCCTTCGCTGATGATGTACACATGCGAACGCAGCTTGTGCAGAGCCATCTGGAGTCCGCTGCCTCGACGGTTCACGCCGTCAGGGCTATGGTCCAACGCGTCATTCCGCCAGTTGGCGAGGATGATGAACTAGCTCAGCACTTTGCACGCAAAGCCGAGACTCTCATTAGCCAGACCCGCAGCACCAAGGTGGTCGCCGGCAAGACTTTGCGAGCACTGGAGGATATGCGGGCACGGTCGCTCGCTCTATCGCCCGAGACTTCGGCTGAGGCGTTTGAGCAAGCCGAGACAGCTGCTCGTGGTCTCGCCTCTCTCGCCCGGCAAATAGGACTCGACCTTCACATGCTGCTCAGTCAGGAGGGGCGGGAGGAGCCCTACACATACATCGAGGTCCAGTCTACTGTGCACAGGACGGTGCAGGCTGTCATGGGCACGAGCGAGTCGGATCTTTTCTCCGCCTACCTTGCGCAGCTACGTGTTCTCACTACACAGATGAACGATCTTGCCAGCCAGGCAATGGACCTCGGTCAGACGCAAGAGTTTGAGAAGCCACAAGCCCCGTGGATCATGCGGGCCCAGGAGCTCAAGGCGCAACGGACAGCCCCAGCCGACGCTGAGGAGGAGATGCGTCATCTGCGCGAAGAGTACAACGAGGCGCGTCGCCAGGTGGCCATGCGCGAGGAAGGGCTCAGCACGGCACAAGTCAAGATCGAGACGCTTGAGGCCCGCATGCGCGATGCAAACACCAAGTCGTCGCGCATTGCCGAGCTCGAGGCACACCTGGAGCAGCTGAAGCAGGTTGTGGCATCGCGCGAGGACGACCTTGTCAAGCAGGATCGCGAGGCCAAGGCGCTCGAGGCCGACCGCGACAAGTGGAAGAAGGCTGCCAGTGACGCGGCGCGCGGCGGCGCTGTGGCTGGGCAACGGGCCGACACGGGTGCCGGCGTAGGTCACGAACGAGCAGTTGCTACCGCTCGGCAGATGGACGCACTCAAGGAGGAGATCGAGGCACTGCAATCTGCTGTGCGGTATCTCCGCGAGGACAACAGACGGGCCAGGACAACTGAGCAGGGTATGCACGACTGGCTCGCGGAGCCGCTCAGGCGGGAGCAGCCCATATCAGAGAGGAGGAAGGCACTGGTTGCAGCCGAGGGCAAGGATGCGCTGGCGGAGTTACTGCGCATGGCCGGCTCGGCAACTGTGTTCGACCTATCCTCGCTAAGGAACGATGCCTCGGTAGGCAAGAACATAGGCTCGTGGCGGCCTATCAAGTCGACCCCCAGGTACCACGCAGCAAAGCAGGCGGAAGACCTTGCAGTCTGGCGCAGTTGGCAGGACTCGGTCAAGGACAAGTCACAGACATTGTTGGTACAGGAATTGGCAGCGTCTTCAGCCCCTTATACTGCGGCCGCACCCAAATCGTCCGAGACAGCCAGGGCGGCTCGAAAGGCAGCGGCTCGGCTGCAGATCCGACTTCCAGGTGCAGACGGCAAGATGATGACTGGCGCTGGGAACGTGCAAATAGTTGGGTCGAGGGAGTGGGATGGTCTGCAAGGTCGACTTGCGGCCGTTTGAGAAGCGATATAAGGCGTTTCGGGATATAGACGAACTGTTTTGTTCCTGTCATTTACATGGGTATACCCCTTTGTTACTATTGATTGTTTGTATTTCCCCGGGTTCGATGGATTTTTGTGGCTCGGCGAATCAGCCGGACCCGTTTGAGTAGACTGGAGAGGCATTGCATTATGATGCTTCTTCTGTAAACATGATCACATATTTCCCTCCTCTGCTCCAGATGAAATCACACCAAAGCAGCGGTTTATCACCCTATCTC
Source organism: Pyricularia oryzae 70-15 (assembly GCF_000002495.2). Lineage (NCBI taxonomy): Eukaryota > Fungi > Ascomycota > Sordariomycetes > Magnaporthales > Pyriculariaceae > Pyricularia > Pyricularia oryzae. Next base: position 2,421,740 of record NC_017853.1, on the reverse strand, counting down.
ACTTCTTTCCCTTCCTCTTCACCTTCTTTTCTTCGCTAGGACCGCCCCCACTTGAGCCGGCTCCCTGACCCGCCGCGGCAGCCAACATGCTCGCCATGTCGCCGGCGCCTCCAGGGCCACCCAGGCCCTGCATATCCTTCATCATGTCCTGCAAAAAGTTCTCTGTGACGCCACCGCCGGTGACGGCGGGACTGTAGTGCGGCACCAGCTCGCCGAGCTTCCAACCCCTGGGCACGGCAGGCTTGGGCCACGGCTTACCGGCCTCGGGCATCTGCAGCCCGGGCACGGCGACGGACCTGAGGGCGCGGCAGTTTTCGGTGGCTGGGTTCTCGCGCAGGTGCTTCGCGACGAGCAGGTACAGGTGGTGCTTGTTCTTGACGTGCTGGTTGCCCGACCCCTTGACCTTGACCTTGACGCGGCCCGGGTTGGCCCAGTCGCGCGGGTGCGTCTTGGTCGGCTCGAACAGCGCCTGCAGCTGCAGGTTGCCACAGGCCTGGGCGATCTCGCGGGCCAGCGGGTTCGGCACCGCCTCGGACCGCTTCACGCGCCGGCCCTCGGCGCGCGTCCGCGTCGCGTCAAAGTATACCGGGTACAGGCACTGGAAGTCGGCGAACTGGGAGGCGTCGCTGACGTGTTGCTGTTGTTGTAGTGGTGCTGCTGCTGCTGGTCTGGATGGGAGGGTTTGCGTGGCGGGTCTTTGTTGTTGTGGGTTGATGCGCTGGATGATGTCGCCCTCGTCAAACTCGTCAATGTCGCCCTCGGAGGGGTCCGAGTTGTTGTCGTCGCTGTCCGACACTTCTTCTACCCTTGGGTGTGACATGTTGTCTTTTTTTTTCCGGGCTTGTACTATTTCCCCTCCCCTTCCCGTTTTTTTCGGAGGGAGCTTGGTGAATATATGGTGATTTTGCGGGCGGGGTGTCCTTGCCTGGCACCTCTGGGTCGTCTTGGTCTGTGTTTGTGCTCGAGGCCCTAAGTAGTGCGGGAGGTCCTAATCGAGGTCGTGATGTCGAAGGGTGCGGTTGCTTGGAAGGGGCCTCGTGGAGCAAAAGTGCTGTTGGGAAGAAAACGTGGGGGGTGTAGTGCGTCGGCGGGGCTGTAGAGCCACTGACGAGCCGCAATTTCTTGGGCGGCAATCCCGGCCAATGTGTCAGTGGGGTCTGATAGCGGATTGTGGGGAAGGGGGATTCGAAGACTCGAGTCGAGTCACTCGACGAGCCTCCGTTTGTATGGGTGGAATGAAGGGTCCCAAATCGTCTTTTTTTTTTTCTCGACAAACCCACATCCGAATCAAGGTTTTTATTCCTCGACAATAACCATAAAATAATGCCAGTGACAACCACTACAATCTGTCCCTGAGAACTTCTTCCACACCCTCCTTACCATACGTTTACACCCTCTGACTCGTCCATCATATAAATCGCGTGATTCTCTCTCGCTCTGTCAGAGACTATTTCCAGTCGACCTGTGGTAGTGGCTATCGATCATCTGGTGATCTAATCTCGATTCTCACCGTACCGGACCTCACCAAGCCTTGCATCTGCTTTGAGCAATCATAAAACCATCTGGTTAATCTACTAGTCTAGCGACTATTGCCTAATTCACCCAGTGCATGGGAAAACACTCCAAAATCATCCGGGTAAATCGAATCGCTCAATCTATAAACGCTTGCTGATGCATATGGGGTATCGAGTATCCTAAAGCAGACCAAGCACAAGGCACAAATGATTTGCTTGCTTCAAAAAGACCAGACAAACTTTGAGCTTCTGAACATCATCCCGTTACTTCATTCATACTTGTAGCAGAGCTCGTCACCAGCAGTATCCATCACGTCACGAATAGTTCGCGGCTCGCTGAAGCCAGGATACTCGAGAATATGATCGATTGTGATGTTCTTATATTCGACGTCACCAAAGAAGTTGAATGGGTAGGCGAACATGGTGTCGGGTCCAGCAATGTCGCTCTTGCGCTTGGGCCAGTCTTCATCGAGCAAGCCGGGTCACGGTCAGCAAGCGGAAAAACTCCTGAATAAGAAAGGAGATGGATGATGGGTTTCTGGACAAGTGGTACTCGAGACTCACCCATGTGCTGCCACGTGGCCCAGATCCTGTCAAGACCGCCGTGGATGAAGTAGAAGAGCGGATCACCGGGCGACGAGTAAACATCAGCAGCCTGGAAGCAGGGGGTTAGTCGTCTGACGATACCACGGGATCCGTCCCGGGCAGACAAGAGATCTGCTTATCTTACCTCGCCAACCTGGCCTCCAATACTCAGGTGCATCCCAGCATGGATTGTCAGGTTGTCGGCGCTGAAGCTGAACCCCTGAATCCAGCGGTTAAAGTCCCAAAAGTTGGTGCTCGCCAAGGTCTTACTGATCACATCGTCCCTCAGGGAAGTCGACGCAAGAGTCGGGCTGAAATCGCGGCGAAGACAGTGAGGCTGGGGCTCTAGGGAGTCTCCTGAAATATTATAGGTCGAGCCAGGTCAGCCGCTGCTGGCGAGGATGCGGAACTTCACAGGCTGATGACAAAGTGTGACGATTCAGGGAGGACCCAGTGCTTACCTAGACCCATGGGAACCGTAAGGTTGGCAAAAGGACCCGCGGTGACACAACCTACACTGACAGTCAGTAAAAGGGGACATTTGTGAAAGGTGGAGTCTTAACATACCTCCTCCTGTGCGGCCAGGGATTTCCGTCGGGGTCTTGATGGGAAACTCGATCGTCGAGCTCACGTCCTCGATGAAAGCGCCGCTGCCTCCAAAGCCATATACATTATCGAAGATGGGAGACTTGGCAAATTTCTCAACGGTGTTGTCTTTCTCGATCCCTAAAGAGCGATGATATGATTCAGGTCAGTTCCTACATGTTCACAAGGCATAAACTCACTATGGTAAATTGCTCCATACCCCAGTATCTGTATTTCGAATCCATAAGGCAAGTCGGTCGATGAATGGTTAGTAAGATACCTAGGTCTACTTGGAAAAGTCAAGCACTTACGGCAGAGTTCCTTCGAAGCCACAGAGAGACTTCAGTTCTGTCTCGTAAAGGTGCATCATCCACCGATGCCACCTGGAGATATGATACCATGACGAGCGGTTAGCAAATGCCTAGAGGATATACCGGTACACTCACTCAATAATCGACATGTGTGGCGCTACCTACGCCAGAAATTGGCCCTGTCACTTAGAGGTCGGTCAGCTAGCCAGCCAGCCAGCCAGCAAATAGGGCAGGGTGAATAGACGGGGGTGGATCGTCTTGTTTTTCCTTGGGAGCGGACCCACTCACATTGAAATGCATGGCATGCCCAACCTTGATATGCATGCCCTGAAAGTCATCAAACCGAGACTTGGCTGCCGGGTAAAGGTTGTTACTCTTACTGGGAGTAGACATTAAACACTTGACAGCCTCGACATAGTGAAGCTGTTCCTTTTGGGACAGATCGCGCCTATACCATGGACCAAAAGAAAGGTTGGGTGATTAGCCGCTTGTCAGAGTCAAACTGGACATATCTGATCTTATATTGTGTTGGAGGACAGGGGCACAGAACAGTGGGCATGAGGAGAGTAAGCAAAGCCCTCCGTCCAAAAGGTCAATCACATACCATTCCCGGCGGACGGCTGGACGAACACACCGGCAGGGCTTCAGCGGTCCAGGAGGGGCGGCAGCGGCTGGCCAGAGCCCTGCAATCAAGAGCAGGCCCGAGGCCAGGATGGCAAAGAAAGGGCCGTGCATTGTGTGGGGAAGGCCTGTCAGTCTTTCAGCTTGAGTCGTTGAAGATGATGGTGATTGACAGGGAGCTATCTTTCCGACGATGACTTGATTTCTGCTTGCTGGACTGCCGGGGGCTGCAGAAAAAAAAAAAAAAAAAAGAAAAAACAAGGCAACGGGATAAAAACCCCTTCATATATCTTATGGAGCGGAGCATATATGCAGGTTCATTCTTCTGCTAGGCCCTTTGGCTACTGATTTCGATCCGATAGATTGCTGCGGCAGTCCTTCCGCAAGGGGACAGCAGCCCGAGTGTTTTCGGTTTCCTCCTCCCCTGCTTCCATTCGTTGCTGATGTTTTTATTTACGAACCAACAAAGACATGGCGCCTATTGCGCCCTGCACCTGAAATAGGTAACCACGTCTACGATGCACTCACCGCCTTAATTGGCTGCTGATCTGCGATACTGAGCAAAGATGCTTAAGTGAAAAGCCAATAATATATCCCTTGGCAGCGGATACCGTTGATTCTCATCTGCGGGTTGTTGTTGGCAGACGATGTGGGGGAGGGGGGGGGGGGGGGGTGTTTGTTTTCACAAGCGACAGGACCAGGCTGGGACCGGAAATCCACTTTGTACTGCCGTGAGCACGTTGCCAAATTGCTCATCGAGTGTTAAATGGCTAACTAGCTAGGTTAGGTTAATGTTAATCCATTCGACCCATTCATTCATCCATCTCTCATTCAAAAAAAAAAAAAATAAACCTGCACGTGTGGTCTGATAAAGAATTGTTCGACCTCAACCTAGACTGATCTAGTCTGGAACAAGTTTAGTCTGGAGCTTACCTTGATTCAACTCGTATTTTCTTTACGAATATACTCCGTATTGCGGATCAAAACAGCTCGGTTAGGCTACTTACCTTCTATAGGTGCAGGTACAGGCACAAACAAGAAGAGAGGTAGGTTAGGATAAGCTCCCCTCCCCAACTGCGCCAAAAAAAACACCTTAAGTGAAAATAAAGGCAAAACTCGGGGCGGGATACCACGCCACCCCCCACCTTTGGGTGTCCTAACCTTTGTTCCACAACTCCGGAGGCGGCACGCCCATCTGGAAGCAGGCCAGTGCCTGTCAGCAAACGACTCGAGTCGTGATCTATTCGATCAGATGGTTGGGGGGGCCACGGGAAACAAGAACCATCTTGTGTCATGGTGCAATAGCTCTCGAGGCGCGCCAAAAAGAAGAAGACAAAAATAAAACATCAGGCTCATCCGCGGAATATGGAAGAAAACAGGGAATGTCGGCCGAGATTGCGATACAAGCAGACATTACATATAGTCCAGGGCCAGGCCAGTCAGTCCCGGACGAATGAATAGGAACCTGATTTTTTTTTTCTGATTTCTTTTTGTACTGGCAAAGAAAAACCCAACCCTCTTCTACCTTCTACCTTGCACTTGGCCTGTTTACATGGCTGGGCTAGTATTAATTTGTTACATCAACTTGGACATATTTTATATATTACGGCGCCTTACTGGTGAATAACATACAAATCCATGCTGCATTCATCCATGGACAAGAGGGCTTATTTGTTTTCTGTCCCCTGTTGACGCCAATTTCCTGGTCAGGCGAAAACCATTAGACATCCCGGAATCCTCCTCCCGACCCCTCGTCACCAGCCCGGGGAGCTGTCCGTTGCAGCTTTTATCTTGTTGGTTAGGTGTGGACGGACGGCGACATCCCTTGGCAGAGCCCATCGGGTAATCAGCAGCAATAACTTACCGTGCTGTAAGAAGTAAAGGCTGCATCCAGAAATACAGCCTTCGCCAGTACGTTTTGCCCTGTCTCTTATTCAACATGAATGCTTCCTTGGCCAGGACACAACTCCGCGATCCTATCCGCAGTCATAAGAGAACGAGTGCAGAAGGGCAGGCAGAAAAAAAAGAAATTTCTTCCCGATCTGGTGTGAAACCCTGTCGTGTTTCTTACAGAGAGCTTGTTTCTTTTATCTGGTTTACTTTTACTCTTTCCCGTGAGCATACAAACGATGGATTCCGCTCACCCCAGCTAACAAGGAGAAAAAAGGAAAAAAAAGGGGAAAAAAAAGAAAAGAAAAAAAAACCTACTAGATACCCTCCGCGTCTCTGCTGCGATTCTCCAAATCATAACACAACGTTGTAAATATGACCGTTGACGCCACATGACAATAACCTTAAGCTAGCCAAGCGCCATACGGACCCCAACCTAGATAAAACTACCCTGCTTTTACATGGTAGTTAGATCTTGGGCCCTTCAGAATGCCACCATATCTCGGGCCTCGAGACGACCCACCACCGCCGCCAACAGTTCCGTTCAGAGAGTCGCCAGGCTACAATGGCCACACGCCTCTGATCCTCAATTCGGTCTTTATAGTCTTGACCACCATCGTGGTCACCTCGCGACTATTTGTACGGGCATTCATGACAAAGGCGCTGGGGATCGACGACCTCATGTGCTTTCTTGCTTTTGTATGTGATTCACAAAGCGCCACATTTGTCTTCATCTGTTGAAAGGAGCATAGGTGGGCTTGCTTTATTTTTTTTGCATTCATCCGTTTTCTAACTCAAAAAACGAAAAAAAAAGTGTTTCGTCATTGTACTTTCTAGTATGGAAATACATGGTAAGTCCACACCCCCCTTCGGTCCGTTGCGATGAGCTTAGTTTTTGTGGCCGCCCGTGCTAACTTCGCAACCACTTCTCAGCGGTTCAGTACGGCAGCGGTGCACACATCATGTATGTACCGGAGGAACTATTGGGCCCCTGGTTTGAGGTAAATCACCCTGAAAGTTGTAAGCGAGGTGTATCTTGCACCTTTTTCTAACACAGATGCTAAAAACCCGCCATCGCAACAGTCCATGGTCACTCAGACCCTGATCTACTTTATCGCCACGGGCTTCATGCGCCTATCCATATTGGCATTTCTTCCTCGACTGAACAAAGACCGTATGCTGATTCTTATCCTTGCCCCCCTCCATGCCCCCTAGCGTCGTACTCCCGCGCTGCGGTCGTGGAACCAAACCCATAGCCACTAACATCAAACCCTCTCTTGATAATTAGTCCAAGAACCAAAGTTCATGGTAGCTATATGGGCCACCGGCTTTGTCATTGTTGCGCAAACCATAGGCTGCGTTGTGTACCGGATCACCGAGTGCAACCAGATAAGGTGCGCTCCCAAATCTTTTCCCTAAGGGGGCCCCTTTTCTTTTTTTTTTTCTTTTTTCTTTTTTTGGCCGACCATGTCACATCTCGACTCGGCACCTCGTCTGACAAAAACGTCTTCTTAATCTATTCTAGTGATATATGGAAGCCCCCACCTCTGACGGAGGGACACTGTGTGGCTCCCCAACAGGAAAACGCCATGATGGCTGGGCATCAGTCCATAGGCCTCATCATCGACGTCGCGCTGCTCGCCCTGCCTATATGGATCATCTACGACAAGATGCTCTTCAGCAAAAGGGCCATGCAGGTAATTCTAATCTTTAGCATCGGCATATTTGTTGTCGTGGCGGGCATCATCCGTCTCTACATGATAAAGACGCTACTCTTTTTGGCGGATCCGTAAGTTTTCTTTTTTTTTTTTTTTTTTTTTTTTTTTTTTTTTTTTTTTCCTGCCTCCTCCCGCGGGCCCCTGGCTGCAAAAAGAAAAAAAAAAGAAGCCGGGCTCGGTCCAGGTTGAGCCCTCGAATCAACTCGCATCTAAAACAAAAACAAACAGGACCTACAACATCTCAACGCTTGGCATCTGGACCGATCTCGAAGGCCACATCGGCCTGTGGTGCGGCTGCTTCCCAGCCATGCAGCCGCTCCTGCGCCTTGTATCACACAAGCTCAACCTCCGCTCCAGGTTCCGGGGCTACATGCCCCCCGAAAACGGCCACAGCAGCAAGAGTCCGGCCGGCAGCGCCGCCCTCAATAACACCATCGGCAGCGGCGGCGGCGGCAGTGCCTGGTCCTCGGGCGGCAGCCGCGGCAAGAAGACGCGCTACGTCACGAGCGGCAGCGGCGTCGACGCAGACAACAACAGCGAGCAGGGCATCGTCCGCCCGGACATGGAGCTGGACAACATAGGACAGGCTGACAACGGCGTCGGCAACAGCAACCAGGGAATCACAAAGACCACCAAGGTCGAGGTCTCGGTCGACGATTGCGGTTCTCCGAGTCGGCTTGCCAAGATACACGGATGGTGACAAAGACGAGAGGGTCAAAATTTTGCACATTTCTCAGTGGCGAAATGGCTTTTGTTTGATGAAACGAAAAGAAAAGAGGGGAAAGAAATGAACATAAAATCTAGTTGAAACGGTATAGATTGACATTTTACCTCAGTGTTATTGTCCTATTTTCAGTGGAGTCTGGACAAACTATCGGATCAGGGACTGGTAAAGGGCGTCAAGGGAGAAGTGTATTTTACGTTGGTTTTCCCCCCACGAGTGATACCCGAGGTATATGCGCCTCATTGGTCGTTAATGGCATCTCATTTTATACAGCCATCTTGGGGAGGCTTTTGCGGTTGGAGTAGTGCTGATTAGCAAACATACCTCCATGGGTACCCACCTACCTATTTAACAACTGATCAACGCTAGATGGTTCGGCCCTTAACTGCAAGGACCCTTCATTTTGGCAGAAGCTGTTGGGTGTTGCAAGCATACCTACCTAGGCACCTACCCGCACATTGCACCTGCCTCTGGTAACAGTCAACGGTAGGTGTGTATGGCTACCTACCTACCTAGGTACCTACCTTAGGTATCTTGTTCCAGCTGAGGGCTCTCTTAACCATGTAAAAGCTAGGCAGTCCTTCGAGCAAAAGAGATACTGGTGCAATATAATTCATCCAGACTATCAAATAAGTAGGTATGTAAGCTGCCTTCAACGAGGTTCAAATCCCGAGACACTGGACCAGTCAAAACCGCTTAAAAAACAATACTTCTGCTAATTATAAGCCTCGCCATTCCTGTACGTTGACTTGTATTTGGTGCCGGCGGGGTGCTCGTCTGGACGAAACTTGCAGTACGGATGCGTACACTGACCATTAACAGTGCTTGGGCACTAGCGATTTTACATGAATCGTTAGCCTCGCTTGTGACGTAAGAGCAGCAGCCAAAATGACAAAGGATGGACGAGTGTTGATGGCCCCTGAAGATAAGATGAAAAAAAAAATCACTACGGTAAACATTTTGACAGGACTGGGGGCTTACATGGTGACCGTAAATGCAGTCTGCAATATCGCATTCCTGCCCATTGGTACATGGGTTTAACCGGGCAAGGAATGAGATGGCAACCTTCTCCTCTGCGTTGGGCTTGTAATTATGTTCAAACCCGCACGTATCCTTCTTGGCACATGGCCCACGAAGATAATGATTGTTGCAAAGCTTGCTGCTGCCAGTTCTCTTCTTGATGTTATCCAGAACAGACTGATTCACCTTGAGTGGCGAGTCGAGACCACGGGCACCCGGGTTCCAAGGGGGCTGCTTGGCCGTTTTAGGAACGTTTGTCTGTCTGGGTGCCAAAGGCAGTTTGAGCGTGGGCGGAGGGCTCACGGCCGGAGCGGAAGTAACGCCCGCGTACGATATTGCCGCCGGTACATTCTCAGTTGAACCAACTGTAACAAGGCCCGACGGTGGCCCGGATGCTGCCACCTTGCCGACTCTGTCGGATCGGAAAAGGGTGTTGGTATAGTTGATTTTGTTGACCATGGTCTTTGACAGTTCCCTGGCCATGGGTACTCCTTCTAGGACTGTAACCAAATCTTTGGTATTATCGTCCAAAACATCATCTAAGAATTGCGCATAGCTTGGATCATGCGAAACACCAAGCAAGACATGTCTGCAGTTGAGATTTCCCATATGCCAGTTGGCTGACTCTGCCGGCGAGGAAAGTATCAAACTGACGTTAGTTGGAGACAGACGACCGGCAGCTCAACCATCAAGCACCACAACCATTCACTTGCCTTTGATCTTGGAGCTAAGGTTGGACGCCCCAGTGCCAATGTCGACAAAATCAAAAGAGGAGAGGCATTGAGAAAATCCAACAAAGAAGTCTCTAAGATCACTCTCGTTCTGTATGGAACCATCGGCCTTCAACGCCTTGGCGAGAGTTGCGAGATTGGCAACTATCTTGACCATGACTTGAATTTCGTTTGCATGGTCTCCGCACTGCTCCAGGATGAGCATGCGAAATGTGGTCGCGGCCCTCCTGCCGCCCTCGATACCTTGTCTTAGGAACTCGGGCTTAAACTGAGCAGGATGTTAGATGGGCAAACGAGCGATCTGGAGTGCCAAAAGTCTTTCGGTAGAAGCACTTACGACAAGACCCTCACCATCTATCAGCGCAACAACGTATTGATTTTGTTTCTGTTTTCTTTTCAGCAAGCGGCGTCCATACCAGCGACCAAGGTTCCCAGGAAATCCCTCACCCTGTAAAGATCTGCTCCCTGTGAATAGTAAGCCGCCCGGCCCTCAGCATCCTGTAATTGTATCTGGAGGTCTCGTTGGGCCGCACGGGCATCGGTGAGGTCCAACTTGGCCTCGTCGAGTTCGTTTTGCAGGCGGTTATTCTCGGTACGAAGCTTATCTTCGGCTTCCTTGGCATAAACCAATAGATCCTGTGAGTGGGTAAGAGGAGAGTTAGCACATGGTATGCAATGTGCCAAAGCTGCGGGGCATGCGGCCCAACCAGCGTCACAAGAGGCTAAATGCAAGGCCATACGAAAGAACAGCACAAGTCGAAAGCAAGACGAGGGGAAAAGCTCACCTTGATCAGAGTATCGGAGCTGTCCCTGGCTATCTGGAGGGCTTGAAAGCGATGAATAAACCCCATAATGTTTCCGCTGACCAAATTGCTGCCAGCGGAGCTTCCGCCTACCGTATTACCTCCAATGCCCATGATGAATTGATCGGGCTGCTGTTGTTGCGGCGGCGAACGTTCCCGGCCGAGAAGGCTGAACTGTCCGTTCATAGCGAGATGGTACCGTGGCTCTGTCGGAGCGGGCTGGAGACCTGGCTGTAACTACGTGTGTCCTCCGCCTAATGAGCAAACGCTTTTTCGCAATGGTGACAAGAGGATTTCGAAGCCTTTTGGGACAAAGTCGTCCCCGTGTGTGGGAACAAATAAGGCTCGACGGGGCGTTTGTTTGTATGTTTGAGTGTGATGGCCACCTAGCAAGGCAAGACAGATAGGTAAAGTGGTCCTAAAAGACGGTAATAGAGGGCTTCGTCTCGGCTAGCTGCAGTTGCACACTGACATGCGCCAGTCCAGACCCTTCTTTTTTTGCTCAGTCCAATCGTACCTATGAGAGAAGGAAACGGGCGTTTCCTGTTTGGCGGCAGTTTCCTCAGCTCCAAGAGCAACAGGCGCAAGCAGAACTCGAGGCTTTCGAACCCTGTGCCCGACTGTACACTTGGTCAAGCGATGCAAATTTGAGGATGAAAGCCAGACGAAAGAGACTAGGGTCTCATCGGCGGCATGAATCCTTTTTTTTGGTTATTAATGTGCAATAAATTAAACTAAGTCGGCGCTTAGGTTTTGTCTCCATTCAAGACGCTGGTTGGGCTTGGGTGGTGCAGCGCATTGGCAGTGCGGTGCGGTGCAGTGCAGAGCGAGTGACTTGCCTAAAGCTCAGCCTTCCATTTGACTGATTGCTTTCACGCGCAAAGTGGCGCGGTGCGACGGCATTCAAGTGTAGGACCTGACGCGCCTCGTCATAGGTGGGATCCACTACAGCGCCCCATGTTGTGTGGGGAAACAAAGACCTACCATGTACAGATAGCATCTAATTACCTACCATTTACACATCTACCCCTGAATGAATATACTGGCGAGGATTGGCCTTGTTTTTGTGAATGAATTGAGATTCGGTAGTCCCGGGGACAGAAATATGCGAATTACCTGATAAGGTGCTATTACCAGGGGCAAGGACGAGGTAGGTGCTTGACGGGGCTTTGGATTACGTGTAGGTGTAGGTGTAAATTTACCGTGGTAAGTATTTCTCCATCCTAAGCCCACGAGTACATTCATTTAAGGGTAGATGTGTACAGTACGTACGGAGCATGCGATCTCGACAGTGCATATTGCACTGTAATACCGTATTCTTAGGGGCTAGTCAGTTTGAGAGGGCGGGCACCCGACAGCCGACTCTTGTTGTAACCACACACTCAATGATCAAACGGTACCTTAGGTAGTCATATATAACCCAGGTCAGGCCCTTCAGACATCATTAAAAACGAACAAGACGAGGCTGAGAGTCCAATGACATCTCCATAATACGAGTCCTATATTACGAGTCGAGCTGTTACAGTCGTAAACTTCTACCTAGACACAGTAAGGGAAACCTGATTAAGGCGAAACGAAGAAGTCAAAAAAAAAAAAAAAAAAAAAAAAAAAAAAAGCACACACACACACACACACACATCATGCTCGGCTAGTCACATCCTGGGCACATACAGGCCAATACGAACTGTACAGACCTTCTCATACGGAAGCCGGAACATGTCTCAAGCAAATCTGATGGGAATGACGTTAGGTACAGAGGTACAGAGGTACAGAGTACTTACGTCCCAATCGAGATCTCAAGGCTGCAATACAAAGGGACATGTGAGTTTGACGAACATTGGCGGAGAAAAGAAACAAATGTGAGTCCCAGCGCAAGTCGTGAATACAGCTACAAATCAATTTCCCAAAGCGTGGTGCGATATATTGCGGCCCGAAGACCTCATTTTCTTCTTCGTGACACCACACAAGGCGATGCACACAATGAAAAAAGAGTGGGTTATCAAAAATTGCGCCAGGGTTGGCCCCGAAGGACAAACCAGAACGGTCGACGCCACGGTGTGCAATGCAGGTCTCCCGTTCTCCGGCTCCGTCTTCTTGATCACGGAACTCGGCCAACAAGGTAAGTATGAGAGAGGAAAGAGGGAGAAACCATTTGTCAAAAGTTGGGAGGAGCGAGCAGGTATAAATAGGTGAAATTGGCAGTTTCTTTTTTGTTATCGATACGGAAGACTGTGCATCGATCATAATGTGGCTCAAGCTTTGATTGGTGAAGCCGGGCGGGGCGATCAGAATTCAGTTGCAAAATGCTGCTTTTTTGTCTGAGGGTTCGCTTAGGTAATGCGCCCACAATGAAAAGTCCCCATAACCAAAATTCATGGTCTCTCGATTATACGGTCGACGAAGTTCCCTTTTATCTCCTCATTCCTTTCGACGCCAACCGCCCAGCCAGATTCTAACCCCCCTCAGCCAAACAGCAGCAGCCGTCACGATGGTCAAGGTTACCAACAAGAGTAGGTTTTGCTCTACTTTCTTCAAACTCCGATTCTTGCTAACAATCCTTTCTTCTTTGAAGCCCTCCACTCCTCGAGGCGCAAGTCTCGCAAGGCACACTTCGGTGCGCCTTCGAGCGTCCGCCGCAACATCATGAGCGCTCCCCTGAGCAAGGAGCTCCGTGAGAAGTACAACGTAAGTATCAAGGTCAAACCTACACCACCACACTCATCACCACCTAGCTGACCCAAATTTCACCAAAAAAACAGGTCCGCAGCATCCCCATCCGCAAGGACGACGAGGTCCAGATTGTCCGCGGCAGCAACAAGGACAAGGAGGGCAAGGTCACCTCGGTCTACCGTCTCAAGTACGTGATCCACGTCGAGCGTGTCACCCGCGAGAAGACCACTGGCGCCTCGGTTCCCCTGGGCATCCACCCCAGCAACGTCGTCATCACCAAGCTCAAGCTCGACAAGGACCGTGAGGACATACTGGCCCGCATCAAGGCCGGCCGTGTCACCTCGGGCAAGGCCAAGTCCAGCGAGTAAATCTGGTTTAGCTTGAACCCAACCTCGTTATGCGGCAATCAGTCATGAAACAAAACGAGAGACGACAAAAAAAAAATTCAAATATTAAAAGCGGCGAAATCGGCTTATTGGCTTCGGAGTTCTCACTACCCTCGATGATACCTGCATTCGGCCTTAGCAACCTGACAGCATCAGGTACGGGTCCTGGCGTCCTCTGTCCCTGGTTTAAGACTCCCAACCGGCGTTGGGGGAGTCGATATTTGGTTTCTTTTATTTTCGGTTTCAGCAATTAGGCATGGAAAAAATCACACAACAGAGATGTGCGGGTATCGACGTTTTCTAGAACAGGACATCAACAAGAATCGAGTCAACATTTGTTGCTCAATGGCCATTTCACATCAAAAAGCTGCTTGTCACGCTTGTGAATTGTTCCATGGGAGGTGCTCCCGAAGTCGCCTTATGGGTCTTGCCTTTGGGCTACCCTTCGTCCTACCTGGGCTGCCTGCCCTTGCTCGCCTCGCATGCTCACCATCACTAACATACAGCACTGCCGCATGCCATTTCTCTGCAAGGAGCCAAACTTCCACAGCTCTTAGACAAGCTTGTTGAGCCTCCTTGGCACATTCTCTGAACTTGTCTAGCGTAAGTATCAGCTCAGACTTTGATTGACCTTGATGTGTTCTTTGATTTCGTGACCGCTAGGATATCTCCGCGTTAATCACTTAGATCCATGGTTTTCGAGGTATACGACTAGCGAAGAGTGAAACGGTGCAGTTCAAATTAGTTATCAGTTCTGCGCTCTCGCCTGCAGACTTCCGCTTGAGATTGATTGTTCTATGACAGCGGAGGTTTGATGGTGAGGAACATTTTTTTTTTTTTTTTGACAGGACAAAAAAAAAGAAAAACCCCTTTATAGTAAAACCAACACTCGTTCGTCTCTTGCTCATGATATCATCATATGAAGTCTGCTTGATTGCACCTTTGTACCGGGTGGGTTCACAGTGGATTGTTTTGTTCTCCATAGCCATGTCACCGTGGTTCACGGTTACCAGCCACAGTTGATTTGCAGCGGGTGACCGATTACAACAAGTGCGGCAAATGTTCTCAGACCAACAGGATGTACTTGCAGAATGTTAAAAAAAGACGGAAATTTATTAATTGCTAGCTCCAGAAGTGATTCAGATTCTGCGATTGGAGGTGCTGGGTCATAGTCCATGGAACCACTGACAAGGCTCATCCCACTGTCACTGGCTTTGCCTCTGCCACTCAAAGGCATCGTAGCTGAGACAACGCCCCATTGACCCTGAACTGATGATATACGTCCGTTGTTGCCAATTAATAGATTCTCGATCTTCGACCAAAAAGAAGAAAAGAAGAAAGAAAAAGAAAAATTTAAATGTTAGCCTGCCACGGGGTACATCCGCAAACATAACACATAGTCACACGAGTAGCAAGATGCATGTAATAGATGGGCTCTGTAGGGTGATTGTGACAAATAAATGCAGAAGTGCTAGAAAAGTCAATGTTGGGTTTTTTTTTCATATCATGACACCCTGCCCCAGAGTGAGAGTTATTAGCGCAAGTTGAAAGAAAAGTGTTTGGTCGCGCAATGACCTGTCCATAAGCATAAAAGCATGATGGTCGTAACTCTTGTTGGTATACTCATGCAAAAACCAGTTCGTTCTCTTGTCTTGGGGTATGGTTTTGGTGTTGGTAGATCATGAGACTACCAATCCTCCGGCATCCTGCCGTTCATAGGAAGAGATCCCGCAGCGCGCTGCCTGTTCTCGGCAGAAACAATTCTACGGAATTGTTCTTCGAGTGAAGCATGACCCACTGGAGGACGGTTTTCGCCTACGTGCCTCTCGATAGCAGCATTGAGCAGGCTTTCGTTTTTGTCCGAATCAATGGGCGCCGTCGGAGACGGAGGCGAGCCGTTGTGCTGCTGTACAACCTGTCCCATGTTTAGCGGAGCCATAGAAAATGTCGAATAGCTGTAAGGCGGTACGTAGCCTTGGGCGTGAGTGGAAGTGACCGCTCCGGGGAGCGCCTCGTTGCTTTGGTTGCCTCCACGCTTGAGCATAGATTGAAGAAGACGGACACTAAGTAAAAAGATGTCAAAAGTTAGCACGGCACAAAACGCTTGAAACAATTTGCACTTCTATAGAAAGGCGCACACAGACCTGTCCAATGAACGCTTTTCAGGCGCCTCGTTTGACTTATCGTTTGAGAACGAGCTCTGCACAGCCCGAGTATCGACCTCAGTCACATCTGAAGGCATGTTGATGAAAGGCTTTGATAGACTGGCAATCCTTGCTGAGATTGGACTATCTTGCAGCTGCGCCTGGGGCGGCTTTTCGTCAGGGGTCGACGGCTGGAAAGGATCGCGGGAGGGGTTTGGGTTGTCATAGGATCTGGCTGAATCGGTCGAAACTGAGGCACCACGGCGGCCTGGACCCGAGGGAGCTGGTACAGGTGTTGTCTCCTGCGATCCTTCGACAATGGATGGCTTGTAGAAGTTGCGTCCATCGTATTTGGGGAGCCCTCGGCGGACCTCCTTAGGGGCTTTGCCAAGGTACAGGTAGCGAGCCCGGAGCTCATCGTCAGTGAGCTCCCGTGGGTATCGGTAGTCGGTAGCGTTGGCTGTTCGAGCATCAACTCCGGGAGGTAGTGTTCCTATGAGGTATGGAAGCTCGTAGCGGGTCTTTTCTTGGGTCGAAGACCCTAAGGCTTCAGCACCAAGTCTCTGTGTGGGTGCTTTGCCCCTTGACAACTTTCCCTTGGAGTCAACAGGTGTGCTGCCTGAGCCCTCAAATTTATCCCAGGCCTTCGATCCAGCGAGCAACAGGCGTTGCCGGGCCTCCTCGGTGAGACCGTTGGGTGGCAGAGACTCGGCAGAATTCGGTCGGAGCTGTTCTGAGCAAGAACTAGAGCGAGGTTCGAATGGGGGTGCTAAAGCAGCACCACTGGGCAGACAAGCGCGCATTTGCATTTCATTGAGTCTAAGTTGATCCTTTTCATCGTCGAAATCAAACAAGGACGATGCCTTGTTGCTGCTACTACTGTTCAGTGCTGATCTGGCTCTGGTTGAATCTTTCTTGCGTAGCGCACCGGTGCGTCTTGCATTCTCCAGTGCTGCGGTGACTCTCTGCTGGTCAGGAAGACATGTGGTCACTGAAGAAGGATGCTCGGTCAGAGATCCAAAGTCCGCGGGAGCTGTTGTGTCAGTGCTATCGGTGCTCTGTTCGCGACTTGGATAGTGCTCGGCCTCGAAAACGAGTTGTTTCTGACAGAGATCGTCAAAGCGCTTGATCTCAGCCCTGAGCATCTTGATTGTCTTGTCCATCTCCTTCTCATCGATCTGATGCTTGTTAAAATGGAGCTGGTCCTCATGGTATTTGAGAGTACCGCGAAGTGTCTCGATTTGTTTCTTGCTGATGTCGCTTGGCCGGATAGATGAGATGGGCGGCGCAGCAGGGGGCTGGAAACTGTTAGGACCGGCAGCATGCGGTTGCCGCTGGTGCTGCTGGTGGGCGGGAGCAGCTGTGCCAGGCGTCATGCCATGTACCATAACAGGTGCGCCTGTGAAGCTCATTCCTGAGAAAAGAGGACTCATGGGGATGCCAGGGGGTACCATTCCCGGAGTAATGGGACCAAATCCGGGAGTCATCACACCTCCAGGCATGAAGGGCATTGCAATAGGCTGCGTCAAAGCACCCCCAGGCACTGGGAAGAACATCTGGCCATTGAACAAATATGGCTTGGTGAGATCAAGCTGTTCAATCGGCGAGATCTTCGGATCCTTGGCGTCCGTTTGTCGACCGCCCACGGTGCTGCTGGGATTCTGGTCCTTTGTTCCATCCGTTGCTACTGTGGCGGGAGGTTGGACGCCCGGCTGGTACGGGCCACCTTTGACAGCAGCTGCAGGTGCTGTCTGAAAGGAACCAAACGGAAAGTTGATACCCATCATTGGCATGGGCATGGGCACGAATTGCATTGGTCCTGGGGTAGACGAAGCAAAGGAGCCAGGGGGCAAGTTGGCCAAGATGGGCGGGAACAGGGGGGCTTGAGCCGGATCGGGTGGCTTGGGACCTGAGGCCACGTCTGCCTCGCCCAAAGCTGACTTGGCGTGCAATTGAGCTGGGCTACCGTCAATGACCGGTGGCTCCTGAGTAGATTTTGCTTTCGGTCTTTTGATCGTGGGCGAAGGAGGGCCTCTTGTGTTTGGGACAATGCGTCCACCAGCTGTGACTCGCACATGGGTCGGAGATGCAACAGACTTGTAGAAACGTCTGAATCCCTCGCTGTGTTGAGTGGACGGCCCAACAGGCACGCCAGCAGGCTGAGCCTGGACTGACTCTGAAGTCGCGGCAGATTCAAGTTCATCCCGCTCACGCAGTTTCCAAGAACCATCAGCCTGGGGAAGCTGGCGGTCGCGCTGGCCCTTGTATAGGAGCTCATCAGACTCCGTGGAGGAGTCGTCTTTGTTGGTACGGCGAAGAGTGTTTGTTGCAGGCACACTGGCCGTGTTGACTGATCGGTCTTTGGGCATGGTGATGATTTGGGCTGCAGGTTTAGATGTTAGCATTTGGTGTCTAGCAAATCACGTGTCCTGTTTTTTTATTTTAAAAAATAAAAGAAGACTTACACAGATCAGGCTGAGCCCGTGCTACGGCCTGGATCTTGCCGCCGACCCTGCTTCCCCGAAGAGCAAGAAGCTGTTCGGTCGTGTAGCACCGAGACGGCATGCTGAAGTCAAGGTAGGCAAAGAGAACGCGTGTGCGGTGATTGCGACCGCAGTGCCAGCGAAAGACAGTCGGGTACGAAGAGCCCTGAGATAGTTGTGCGGGAAGTGAGAGAAGTATGAACGAGAGGACTGGGTGGAGCTGTATGAATTCGTCTTTTTCGTTAGCAATCCCCTGCACTTCAAGCTGCGAGAGAAGAAACCTTGGGATCCCTGTGCGTCTTATAGAACCAAGGCGAAAATCTTGGTCATCACTGGGCTTGACATCAACCCTAACGCATCGTTTTCCGAAATGAGCGTCACAAAAATAGAATTTGAACGCAACGTATATGGGGGCTGTGATTTCGGCATCATCTCTCTGCATCTCCAACAGCTGTGGAAGAAGTCTTCTGCCCTTCCTCTTGCAAAGAAGCGACATGGTGACTCCCAAGTATATGTTCTTCTGATGAGTAGTGAAGCCGTTGGGTAAATATGTATAATCAAGACGTTCGTTTCGAGCGTGAAAGAGGGATCAGAGGAGTGTTGGTGTGCTTGCAAATTAATCTGAGAACAAAGTGAGGCGTTTCGAGCATAGCAGGAGGCCGAAAAGGTAAAACGGGGAGTTGCAAATTTTAGGAGAGTCGAGGGGAAAATGGTGGAAACCAGATCAAGAACTCTTACCACCAAAACTGAACCAAAACTTCACCGAACTGGCGGACAGTCTTAGCCGAGAGCCAAACGATCAGTGTACAGAGTATTATCGGCGAGACGCCGTTCCAAAGACCAAGAGAGGAAGTAGAAGAAAAGAAGAAGAGAAGATGAACCGGGATGCCAAAGCAACCAGCGAAGAATATAAGCACAAGTTGCTAACCAGCCCTTGGAGAAGATGGAAAAGCAGCTGTCGTCAATGCTGGTGGTGTCTTCAGAGATGAAGAGATGGCCACGTCCACAAAGAAGACCGAGTGGTCAGGTTCTAGCAGGATTAGTTAACTGGCTGGAACCGATGGCCATAAGGCAGGAGCATGTCACAACTCTCCCGCCCACTTGTTCCGGTGCACCCACCTCGACGCCGACGGTCTACTTTACCTGCCTCGGGTACCTTTAGGTAAGTGTATGGAGCTTCAACTGGACTGTTGCAGTTATTTGTAGCTAAAGTCAGGGTGCCTTCAGGGTGTGTTTAGAGGTACCTTAGGCAAGGTAAGTGCAAATATTGACTACCTCGCTGGAAGTGACGTGCGAGAAAAGAGAACGGGCACGAGTTCCAAGCTCTTGGGGAAGGTGCGGGCAGAATTTGGTAATGAGCCTAACGATCGATTATACGAATTTCACACATTGGAGGTAGTGAATGTCGGCAAGTCGTTTATCAAGATGGAACGGCCAGCAGTGATTGCTTGTGAGGTTGTTCGAGGCAGGTACTGTCCAGTTACAAGTGCCTCTCCTTGCCCAGATAGCTTCCCAACATCTAACCACAAACCTTGATGTGATATCTCAACCGAACCCAACAAGTGCACTTGTTAGCCTGCCCTCTGAGATCTTGGACTTAAGATTCGGTGCCTAGACGATTGTAAGGTAGCATGAGGGTAGACTGTAAGGAGACATGCATATACCGCTCGCTGTAGCAGCCAGCAGAAAACGGCAGCTGTTTACATGAGGAGTGCGGCATCAAATTTGACAAGAAAAACATGAGGGGCTCCTTTGATGGAAAACAGTCATGATTGAAAGCGGCGATGGTAAGTACCTAGACAGCTAACCAACATTGTCACGGCGTTTGACGCGCAGTTTCTGGCAATTTAGTGGAGTCAAGAACAATCGACAAGTGGATCATGTAACAAATACAGTGAGCATCTTATCATCACAGCTGGGATGTCACGTGGTGCTTCTACCACGAAGCATCATTTTAAGTTGTACCGAGAGCCTCAAGGCACATTTGACATTTGCTACAACGTGCTGTACACCATGTGATGCCGAAAGTCCAGTTCCTGCTTAATTGAGATTGGACCGAAAATGCAAAAAAGCACATCAATAACAAAACTCTAGCACCATGAAACGGATAAAGTGTTTAAAGAAGTACCATGTCTTTAATACGAGCAGCCGGTTCAAACCAAATTGAAGTCAGAAGGATTCAACCACAGGTGATCGGTACCTTGGGTGTCTCGGAGGAATACAGCCTGCCCAGTCGGTTTTGCGGGCAACTGCCAATAATTCAAGTAAGCCAACCCCCGCAAATTGCTTCATCTACATAAGGATGTTTGAAGGGGAATGTATCAATGAAAACAATAAAAAAAACACCTTCTCTTCTCATATCTGTACATCACCATCTGGTTTAGCCTTGGTGCATATCTCCACCACGACTCAAAGAACACCCTTTAGACATGTTCAAACTGCTGGACCTCCCTCCGGAACTTGTCCACGAGATTTTGGTCGCCGTGGCCAAGTCTCGCAGTATCTCACGTGCACTGCACATCAGGCTGGTCTCGCGTTTCTTCGCATCGGCCATGACCGATGCTTTGTTTGCTTCTGGGCAGCTCGGCCTTGACGGACCCGATTCCGGTCTTTTCGGCACTCAAATCGACGAGGCTCCGAGGTTAGAGTTATGGTCTCGCTACATGATCTACCTCGGTCTCTCGCGCAATCGGCCAGGTCTATGGAAGCTGCAAACCCTCCATCGGGTCGCCAAGGCCATCGTGCACCATCCTAAATCGCGGTTCGCCCAGGCCCGACTGGGAGGAGAATCCATGGAACGCGAGAGCCAAGTTAGAGACTACTTTACCCAGCTTTGCCGCCTGCCGTCCACCATCCGTCAGCGCGGACTCCTCAGTAGCCATAAAAACACAAACGGCTGGAACAAAGCGCGTGACTTGGCTAGCCCTAGGCCCCATTTTTGCTCCAGCCTGATTGCCGGCGCGGCCCATCTCGACGAATTCGACGTTGTACTAGATCTGGTAGAAAGCTTCGACTGTGATGACTGTGACTTGAACGAAGCCACTGCCACTGCCATATCCGATGCCGCCTCCGCAGGCAACCTACGCATGGTGTTGTTTCTACTATCAAGCAAAGATGGCCCTGAAAGATATCCACGGGGCATAGAGTTGGCCATTATAGGCGCTGCCTGGGGTAACCAGCCCGAAATCATTGAGTGGGCTCTGTCTCAACTACCGCAGCCAGTCTCGCCGTCTGAGGAAAGAGATCACTTCAACCGGATGCATCGAATTCTTCTCGATGCAATGAGCCTAACCACTTGTCTCGAGTGTTTCCGACGCTGTTACGAATACCAACCCATTGTGCACGGTAGCTTCGGATGTTGCCATGCCCTCTCAAGAGGTGACAACATCATGGCCAAGGCAGCGGGACGTGGCGATCTCGACATGTGCGTTTACATGATGGCCTCGTGTCGTCGCAGTCCTAATGGCCTGGTCAAAGGCGAAAAAGACCCCCAGATATTTCAAAAGTATTTCCGATCACCTTTGCGACACGCTGCACGGGCTGGGAGGAGCGATGTCGTGGAGTTTCTTCTCTACTCTGGTGCCGATCCCGTACAGCCAAGCAGGTTCTTCATCTCGGGGGATCTGCTCTCTTCGGAAGAACCCCAGTCTGTCTTCAACGCTGCCATCCAGGGCGGCTCAGTGCGCTGCCTTGAGTTGATCGTGGAAGCATACAATAAAAAGACGAGCCAGCTCAAACCAGGCCTGCTTGCTCACTTCTGGACCGGTGAGCTCAGCACAGGCTTCATGCTTGCCGTACGCAGGGAGAACGAGGACATGATCCTGTTTCTGCTGCAAATGTGCCACGACCTCGATTTGAAGTCCTGGGAAGTTGCTGGAGACGCACTTACGGAGGCACACAACTTGGGCCTGGAGTCTATGATCGAGCTTCTCCAGAGCCCTCTGCTATAAGACTTGGGGCAGAACCATCACTGTTACTCAGGTGCACTTGGGATATGCCGATTCTTGGCAGTACCAATCAGATCACAAGGTGCCAAGAACATTAAGCATACCCACAAGACTGCAGACAAGCATCACTCAAAGCTCTACTCCACGAGCGCGTACCTGGCGGCTCAGAATATGCAAGCTTGCTCGAACAGCGACTCAGGAATGCTTTGATCTGAAGTGGCTTTTGTGTCTTGATACTACATGGAAAGTGGCTTCGCACTTGATTCGGGGCGAATATCCTACCCGAGAGATCCATTACCTACCTCGGTACCGACTTTTTGTCTTCAACCTGATAAACAGCAAGTCTACTTCAAATACGGAAACAAAAGGAGCAAAAACAAGTACGGGACCAAGCCTCGGGCTCATCATGTTACCCGCAACAAACCCCACACTCACATGTAACTAGGCGATCTCGTTGCCATTCTTTGACTTCCCCCGCACTCTGTCAACCCCAGATTCGCATCGTGCCGTCTCCAATACTCCGGAAAACCGCCGAAAAACACTGGACCTCTGCCAAGCCGTGCCCATGACGCTACCAAATTCCACTCTCCTTCCCCTTTTGAGTCGAAAAAAGGTCGTCACGGCGCGGGGAAAAGGCGATTTTCCATCATCTACTCCTGAAAAAAAAAAGAAAGAAAAAACCGATCGGGACTCCACCAAACGCTTTGCTGGCATCGAGTTTCCCGCCAAGAACATGACAGAAGATGTTACCCGCAGTTAACCCGGCTTCGAGCTGTTCGGCAGTTGCACAAGGAGCTCATGGCTGGCATGGTACGATGCTGTTGTCGCTGTCACTTACATCATCTTGCATGTGAGTAGACACACCTACCTCGAATAGCGAGATATAAAAGACCGCGCAGGTGTCTAAAGGACTGGACATATTGACTGCAGCCCAGGACTGTGCTCCCAGCTTCATATCCTTCCTCCTTGGCTCTTACGTGCTCGCACTGCAATGCCTTCCATTTCTTTCCTGGCGCTGGCCCTGGGCCTTTTTGCGCAGAAAACCTTGGGTGGCGTGACGGTCCGCAAGACGGGCACTGCACCTACCGGCTACGAAGTGGACTTCACCCTGGTCAACGAGACGGCCTCGCATGTCATCGTGGCCGGTGGCCTCTTCCCCTTCACAGACCAATGGCACACTGGCTGGCAGTATTCAGGCGGATGGAGCCCCAAGGAATACCAGCGTGGCGACTTCATCCTACCGCAAACCGCTGGTGGTCTTGAGGATGCCGACTGGCCATATGTCATGGAGAGCGACGGCCAAGGTAGCTGGCACCTGACGGTCCCGATGCCGTCTGGTACGTACAACTACGCATTCTTGGTGGACTGCGAAGTCCCATCGAACTGCACTTTCGGAAGCGGAAAGTGGGTGATTGACCCCGAGAACCCGCCTTTCGTCAACGTCCCAGGCGACCAAACCGCCTCGTCCTTCCAGGTGCCCTTTGACGCCGAGTTCCAGGGTACCCCTTCCGGGGGTTCGGATCTGGACTTTGACTACGCCCTCCCGCGCGCTGAGGCCAGCGAGCATGGCACCGTGGCGACGGTCAACTACACATCCCCGGGCTCCGTCTGGCCCGCGCCCGATGTACACGACTGTACAGTCTACACGCCGCCGGGATACGATAGCAACTCTGACCGCGAATACCCCATCATGTACCTATCCCACGGCGCCGGCGGCAACGGTGACGACTGGCAGAACCTGGCGCGCATGAGCAACATCATGGACAACCTGATCGCCGACGGATTCATCGAGCCCACCGTGGTCGTCACGCCCAGCTTCTACAACATCGCGCCCGAGTACAATTTCACGTACGGCCTGGCAGCGCGCGCCCCCGATGCCCCTGTCGTGCGCGAGAACTACTTTGCCCACCTCTTCCCCTTCATCGAGGCCAACTACCGCGTCTCCAAGTCCCCTTCGCGCCGCGCCTTTGCGGGCCTCAGCCTCGGCGGTCGACTCACGTACGAAATGTACATCAACGCCACTGACTACTTTGACTACTTTGGCATCTTCTCGGGCGCGCAGGGGATGGTCGACGCGTCGCACCTGGCTCCCCGGGCGGCAGAGTTGAGGCGCAAGGGCGTCTTCAACTCTTACGGACTCTACGACTTTACCTTTGACATGGACAGGTCCCTCGAGGTCGCCATGAACGCGAACCGGATCCGCTACGTCAGCCGCATCCAGCCGTGGGGTGGCCACTACTGGCCGACCTGGTTGGACTGCCTGTATCACTTTGGGCGTAGGGCGCTGTGGAAGCCGCTGCCTTTTGATGCACGCACTGGAAGGAGTGTGAAGGATTAGGCTATTAGTCAGTCTGTCAAGAGGCAGGTGGTGTGAATTCCCAAGGCAGGGAACAAAAGGGGCAGAGTGGCCATGCATGTGGTCGAAAGTCAGTCCAGCAATACATAGATTTGTATGATGAGCATTTATCGTCTTGCAACCCCAAATCACGTCAAGCCCGCCCTAGTCTGGTTGCTCACAGCTGGAGGTATAGCTCCTGACCGTTTCGTGATATTCTCCTGGGGTGGTTTTCATTTTTCTTGTGTTAGAAATGTGCAATTAAATGTGCATCACGAGTTTGAGTCTTATATTGTTATGCGGTGAGACAAGCACATACGAGATTTGACGCAATATGCCACCTAGAATGCAAATGGAGTTAACGAGTTACCACTTCATCGACCTTTGGATGGAGCCACAACGGGTAGTGCTCAAATCATACTACAAAAATTATACAAACACACGCGAGCAGCCCCCCAAAATCAGATCAAGAGGAAGCCTGCGCTGTACTAGCCGGTGCCGTCGCCATCGACGTCGTGGTCGACGCATTCAAGTTCCCCCTCGCCCCGGGCGCGAGCCCTTCCATGATGCCCATCAACTCGTCAAATACCCTCACTCCTGAGGCGCGGCCCTCGTCGCTCCTTACAAACGCGCTCTCGTTGGCGAGCTCACACGAGTCCATGTACTTTCCGTGGGTCTCGCGCCCGGCCGCCGCCGCGGCCACCAGCGTCCTGGAGCCGACCTCGGTCTTGCGGCCCAGGATCATGAGGCCGAGGCGTAGGAGGGCGCTGAGCGGAAAGGGACAGTGGCGGAACAGCTCGGACTGGCACAGGCCCGGGTTCAGCGCGTTGACTACCACGGGGCTGTCCGGGCCCAGCCTGGCGGCCAGCTCCCTAGCGAGCAGCACGTCGAGCAGCTTGGTCACGTTGTAGCGGTCCTCGTTCATGTCGGCCGCGCTCTTGAAGGCGTCAAAGATGAGGCCCTGGCGCTTCCTCTCGGCAAAGCTGGCAAAGACGTGCGCTTCAGACGCCACCACGGCGATGGTCGGCGCGACGTTGTGCTGGGCGGCGGTCCGCCTCATGATTGGGAGGCACAGTACTGCCATGAGGAAGGTGCCGATGACGTTGATGGCGACGCTGCTCTCCCAGCCGCCCTCGCACTCGACAAAGGCACCGATGGCGACGCCGGCGTTGAGGACGAGCGAGTCGAGCCTCGGCAGCTCGCGCTCGACCCTCGCGCAAAAGTCGTGCACGCTCGACCCGCTCGACATGTCGACCTGCCACACCTCGACGGCTAGGCGCACGCCGGCGGCGCTAGGCGGCCGGCTGCTGCGCGTCGAAACCTCAATGTCGGCCCGCGCCACCTCGCCCTTGGCCGTGTCGCGACACGCCAAGATCACCTTGGCCGCGCCCAGCCGGGCAAAGTACCGCGCCGCCTCACGGCCCAACCCGCTGTTGCCGCCCGTCACGATCACCGTCTTGCCGGTGAAGTCGGACTTGGGCTCCGGCAACGTTTTGAGCTGGTTTCTGATGAAGTTTGTCACAAAACTTGGGCCGCTGGGGAGGCGCTTGCCTTTGTCAACAAAACCATGTTCGTCCAAATAAAAAAGAGAAAGAAAAAATCAGATTTTATTCAGATGCAACTCACATTGACAAGTAGTTAGCGTCGGTAAACCATGAGAAAGCATGTCTCTTTTGGGACGCCGTCGGGGGAGACGGTGGTTGTTGTTCGGACGTCATAATGGTGGCGGGTCTTAGTCGTCCGTCTTTGGGATTAACAAGGCAACAGGAGAAACAAGAAGAACAAAACAAAGAGAGAAAAAAAAACCCCCCAAAGTCGATATAAGGCAAGTATGAAAATGGCAGACCAGCACCCAGGTGGAGAATGGAGTAGTTACGATAGAAAATCCAGTGACAACTCATGTAATTAATGTTGATCCTTCAACAAACGCCCGGTCAGTTCCGACTGTTTCTTCTTTGATGTGAAACTGTACTTGTGCAGGGGCACATGCTTGTCCCCACATCAGGAATTGAAATCCACTTGGTGAAATGCCGAAAACGAATAAGACTCGATGCGTACCTCCTGCCTAGGTACTGTATGGTACAATACATATTAACTGCGGTCCAACCCTTTCTAGAGTCGTTCACATCTGAGATGCGGCGACTGAAGCAAAGAATGGACACCATATTTGCTTCGATTTGCAACAATTAAAACTTCTCTGTTTAGCACAAACAAGTTTTCTAACGATGTAGGCCCATAAGTTTCAAGTCGATAAGTACGGATTCAACATTGAAAATCCATTTAACAAATTGCGTGTGCTCAAAATCAAACAAAACGCCCAGTCCCAATGCAAATTCCCCCGCAATACTGTAGAAAGAAAGATAGAAAGCAGAAACGAATGCTTTCAAAAAATGTGTCAAAAATCGATTACCCCGTTCCACCCTCAATACTCGGCCAAAGACAAGAAAAAACTGACATAAAAAACATTAAACACCAAAGGATTTTCGCCCCCCTATTAACGCCGGCCCTTCCCAAAAGATATGTCTGGCCCCCCCTAATAGTCATAACAATAATCCCAAGCCTATTATCCGGTCGAAAAAAGGTATTCATACACAACGATGCCGGTTGCCTCCATGTGTCTGTGAGCGATCTGCCCGGCCGTTGCTCTAATCATCGTCCGTCAGCCGTCACAAACCCATTCGGCAAACACGCACCACCTCGCTGTCCTGTCCGCCAGGACAAGCCCACGCCAGACACCCTTTTCGCTACACTTTATAATCGTTTCCCATGTACCGCCGTCACTCGCGTCCTCGTCAGACCCGGCAGTCCTGCCGCCGACGCCCACTGCCCCGTTTCTTCGCTCTTCCTTTCTCATGAGCCTTAGAAT
The DNA here is from genome assembly GCF_000002495.2 of Pyricularia oryzae 70-15. Classification (NCBI taxonomy): domain Eukaryota; kingdom Fungi; phylum Ascomycota; class Sordariomycetes; order Magnaporthales; family Pyriculariaceae; genus Pyricularia; species Pyricularia oryzae. The sequence goes on along the minus strand of NC_017853.1, from coordinate 2,394,407 downwards.
TTTGCCGCCTGGCGTCTGGATCGCCAGCTTGGCCGGCTTCTTCCCGCTCACCACCCCAGATCCGTTTGTCGATGCCGAACTGGGCATGGATCCTGCTGCGCTAGAGCTGGTCATGCTCATCGCCGAGCCCGGTCTTGCGAACGGTATTGGCGATGCACCCCCCGGATTCGAGGATGGCGTCATCGCGGACCCCGTACCTAGCGAGCTGGGATGTTGTCGTATCGCAAACACAAAGGTGTTGTTCAGCGCCAGGCGCTGGCACTGGGGTTGCACAACGTATATGTCGTGCCTCTGCGCATGCGGTGTCGGGTGCCGGGTGACAAATTCGTACGGAGGGTTCTCCCCGGTATGCATTATTGGCACTGCAAACGCCACCGGATGCGGGATGTCTTTGATACTGTGCATCAGACCCCTCTTTCCTGCGTACACCTTGAGAACTCCGGTGCCCTCGTCGCCGGGCAACAGCGCCTTGACCGTGTATCGTTTCTCCCCGCCCACCCAGTCAGCCTGCGCCAGAGCACGCTTCTTCACCACATCCCCGGACTCGAAGATGTCGCCGTCAGCGTCCCTAGAGAAGGCCCGCACTTCCACCTCGGCGGCCACCTCCACATCCTCTGGCACAGTGAACTTCACATGCACCATCTCGAGGTCCTCGATCCTTGTCAACGATGTGTTGTAGTCCACTAGGTGCAGACCGTTTCGGAAGTATGGCGGAGAGGCGCATGGGAGGTTGAGGAGGATCTCATGCGCCACAGGCGGACATATGTGCTGCTGTCCGTGGTGTTCCGGAATGTGCGTCCAGCAGATCTCCGTCGGCCGTGTCAAAAACCAGAAGGCATCTGCAACCCCACTACCTGCGCTGGAGTACAGGCCTCGTTGGGGGTTCGAAGGACTAGCCAGGCAAGCATCTATCATTCGCCACTCGTTGTCCACAAGGACTGCATTCCACCAATGATTTGACCGTGGCATGAGTCCCATCTCGGGTACCTCGCCAGGAGATTTGAGGTAGCCACGCACAACCTCGCAGTGTATTCCGACTGCTGCGCACATCTCGTATACTAGCACGGCGTACTCCTCAGCGCAGCCGCGTTTGCTTGCTATCGATCGCCTCGTATCGATCTGGCCTTCGAAATCCTCTTCCCAGCAGATCTTCTCGGCTACCCAGGTGAAGATGGCCCGCAGACGCTGCACGTCGCTACGGTATGGCCTACAAACATAAGTTGTAGCCAAAGTAATCGAGGTTGTCGTTGGGGGCAGGCCGCTGATGAAGCGCGAATTCTTGTCCACCTGGCTCAAGTTGATGGCTGCGTAGTTCATTGGTTCCGCCACGGCCATGCCGTCTGCGCCCTCGTCGCCATCTATGCTGCCATAAAGCTCATCCACGGGATCTAAAGCTGGGTAGTCCATCATCTGGCAGCGCTCGCGTCGCTCACTCCCTTCGTTTCGGCTCAGTGTGTTTGATCGGTTCACATCACGGCGGATCTGCACCCAGTCGACGCCCGCTCCAAGGCCCATTTCCCTCGCGGTGTCCCTCCCAGCACCGGGACCGGCCAGCCCGCCTGCGATTCCAATGAATCCGTTGGGTGTTGAACGCCCTCGTGGTGAATTCATGGAACCAGCACCCGCGGTTGCGATGCTGCCTCGAGTGCTTGCCACTCCAGTCTTAGCAGATTCCAATATCTTCTTGAAAAAGTTGGACTTCTTTGTCTTGGGTGTCGTCAAACCTCCGAGGCCGCCGATGTTAGCCATTGGATCATCATTGTGGTATGCAACCTGTGACTTGGGCCTCGTCACTTGGGCGTCGGAAGCATGGCTGCTGTGGTACGTTACGCCGGTGAAGGGAGTTTCTGGGCGGTCCAACTCCGGCTCGCGCATGCTCATAGCACTTTGAGCTCTTCGGTGCTGATTTTTGCGGGCCAAGCTTCCGGCACTGGTAGCGCTGATGCCTCCTGCAGACGCACCACTCATCAAGCTGTGGCTTGTACTTTGTGTCGTTGTGCTCTGATTTCCGGAGGATGTGCTGGTCGAGTTTGTTTTGGTGGTAAAAGTGCGTCCCAGCACTTGTCTTCCGACGTCATACGCCGACTTCCTATGCCGGAGCTTGGGCTGGCTTCCAGAATGGCCCGACGACCCGTGGATGCTGCCTCCCATAGATGATTTTGGACGTTCATAAGCCTGGGACTTGGGAGGAGGTGGTGGTGCCATCTCGTCATCAACTCGGCTCGAGCTCTGGTTGTGCATGTTTCTAAGACGTGTCTCCATCCTTTCCACATAGTTGCTCAGTTGTGGAAGTCCAAGTTCGTCTGGGTCATGGCCCACGTTATTGAGTGTATTCTCTTGACTGCCTCCCTGCGATGAGCCTCCGCTATAAGTCTCATACCCGGAATCGGCTCTAGCAATTCCCATAGAAGTCTGGGGCCTCAGCTGTTCTTTTTTGTTGTTCCGTCTCCTCGACTGTTGGTGAACCATATCGAAGGACTCGGGAGACCAGGGGTCGAAAGTAGTGGGTTCTGGCGATGGATCTTGCGGGGGGAGACCGAGAGCACCCAGTTGTTCCATAACGCCGTCCATAGCTTCCCGCAGAGGGGACGGCGTCATCCCGCCGCGTCCCAGGCCCGGTGATGGAGGACATGGGGAGGGGGCTCTCGGAGTATGGTAGCCAGTCGTGCGCAAACCATATGGAACGTTTGAACCATGCCTGCTCCCTTCGATCTCCGGCTGCTGATGGTCATATTGTACGTTGGATCCGTGCCTGCTGAGACCGGCTTGTCGGTTGTCGTAGCTTAGGTTCGAGACATGCCTTTCTAGGCCTGCTCCATTCTGACTGTCGTAAGACATATTTGAGTTATGTCGTGGCACATGTCGGTGAGGTGGAGGTGCTGGTGGAGGAGGAGACTCAGGACCATCCTGAAGGTTGAGCTGTTGTGCGGAATCGAAGCTGCCCACTGATGGCCGATACGGCTTGTAAGCGATGTCAGATGGCGCCGGAGAGGGTGCTCTAGATCCGAAAGCGTCGAAGCCGCCGGGACTCACGGCCCTTCGCATTTCTTCATATCTCTGTAACGGCGCAGGGCTCGCGGCTCTCCTCATGCCCTCATATCTCTGTAACGGTGCAGGGCTCGCAGCTCTCCTCATATCATCATATCTATGTGACGGGGCTGGACTTGCAGCTCTCCTCATGTCGTTATATCTCTGTGTGGGCGCAGGACTGGCGGCTCTCCTAATGTCATCGTATCGATGTGATGGAGCAGGGCTCGCGGCTCTCCTCATGTCATCATATCTGTGGGTCGGTGCCGGGCTGACCGCTCGATGGGAACTTTGATGATGGGAACTTTGATGATGGGCTCTAGGAGGCGCAGGACTGGGAGCCCTGGCTGCGACGCTTGTGGCAGAAGCGTCGCGTGAGTGGGTAGGGCTCTCCTTGTACGTTTCGGGCTGTTTTGCTGTCGTATAATGCGGCGCTTTTGCATAGGCCTCGAACGGTTTTCGAAAGGTCCTGGACTTTTGAGGCGTATCTTTGGGGCTTGGTGTGTTGTTTTGGGGAAGCGGACTCGTGGATCTGCTCATGGGCCGGAAGTTATCTGGAAGAAGCTCGACAAAGTTGGAGGGAAAGACGCCGACCATGCGTCGATCCCTTCGTAGCCTCCCCGTCCACCAAGAACCGTCACCAGCGTTCAGACATTCGATCAAATCGCCCTCAATGAAGCCGAGGTCTCGTTTCGACTATGGTTGTTTGTAGCACGCGTGAGTGAGCTGAACCTCGACGTGAAAGCCCTTTTTCATTCCACCTGCAGACTTACCTCTCCTCCCCACGAGTATACGGCTCTGCACCAACACGGGAACCGCGTCGGTAAAGGCGGTGGTGCTGGGGCCATTTCATCAAGTTTTCTGAGATAGTAGAAATCGCCGACCGAAGAGCACCACGGCGCTGGAGTGTGCGCGGTCGACTCGCAAACAATTCTGGCAGGCGACGTTAGTCAGCCCAGTGATATCGCGTGGCAGACCTTGCGCAGGTCGGCAAGTTGGTAGTCCGGACTGAAAGCAGCCAACGTTGCTGGCTCGTTCGCTTTTTTACCGGGTTTGACTGGCGAGTAGATAGCTTAGAGAAAAGGCGGTCCGAAAGAAGAAATGCTGCAAAACCAAAGAGATAACAAAAGCAACCGCAACGCTCGCGGAACGATTCAATCAGTCAATCCAACGTACGGTACACATGAGGAACGAACGAATGGAAGGATGATCTAAACAACCGGGCAGGGCTCGCTCGAAGGGGTGGAAGTGGTTTACCAGGCTTTGGCGAAAGAACGAGGAGCCCACATTCAACCGGACCAGGATCGTGGCCCAAGTAAGAGCCCAAAAGCGGTGGACGAACCAAGCCATTTTCTCTGTTTACTTAGCCGTTGCCATCGTGGCAACGGGAGCTTTGACCAGTTGACCGGGGTATGGTGAGGGGTCAAGGGTGAATCCATCCCATCTGACAAGGGGCCCGTTTGCATTGGACGACGACGCTAAGAGCAATTAGATGCGACGAACGACAGACTAACACAAAGTAACTCAGCGCAAGAGAGACAAGACAAACGAGCCAGCCAGCCAGATCCAGGGATCTTTGTGATGGTGCATCGCGAGACGATCCGATGATCAAATTTAGACTACTCCGGAAGAGACCATGATGCTTATTTGAAATGTCAAATTCAAATTTTAGGTCCAGTGCAGGTACTTGAAAATTCATTCCCACAATCCACTAAACCAAAGACTTCGTAAGATGTCTTGTTTGCCTACGCGCGATGGCTTGAATGTGACGCAAAGTGATGAAACCAACAAAGAAAGAAGCTCGACCTGTCAGGTGCGCCCACCCGAGAAATGGAGCCGACAGGGTTTACGGTACCTGCAACCTGAAACTGGCGTTGGAATGCATCTGCAGGTTGTGCTAGACAACTCGGGGATGGCTGAAAGCTGCAAGAACAAGAATAAAATATTGGTTGGCGCCTTGCCCATTCTCCATCGTATTTTTCCTTCTCTCCCACAAAATCGCTCCCATAATGAAGTTTGCAAGCAGTCTCCTTCAAACGCAGACCATGTTTGTTCTGTTTGTTCAGCGGCTTCACCAAAACTCAATTCATCTAAAAGCCCGTGACCAGGGGTAGCTTTGCTTCCCGCACGCAAGCAGACAGGCACCCCCAGCCCCCAGGCCAAGGTCAGGGATCTAGCGGGTTGCCGGGCAGACACAGGCAGGCCCGTGCAAGCTCCGCGCGAATCTAAACAAGCACCTTAATTACCGTTCGTGCGCCTGCCATACAGACTCCATCATCCGGGCGCACAGCTCATTGATATACAATTATTGTCTCTCGACCCTCGCAAAATCTGAAATTTTTTCAAACTCACGATCCCACCCGCAACTCCAGTTCTCCATCGCTCGAAATTCGAACCCTCCTCCTTGTCTCGACACAGACGTCTTATAGCTCCCCTGCTGCTAAGCCGGGCGGCTGCTACCTTCCTCTGCGCCATCGCGCGCCCTCGACAATCTTAGGCCAGATCTCGGTCAAGTGTTGCTGCTGGGCCGGGCCCAGTTCATCAGAGGAGCACAGAATCAAAAGATGGCTGTCGACGGAGGTCTCGCGAGCCACTACCAGGTCCTCGAGGAACTCGGGCGTACGTGCTCATAATGTTGTTTTGGAAAGGAGGGAGAACATCACTGAATAGATACTAACATGTTCGCTTTTGCTATGAATAGAGGGGAGCTTTGGTGTTGTCTACAAAGCTATTGAAAGAGCTACAGGGGAGACAGTTGCCATCAAACATGTGTGTTTTCTCAATGCATCCCCAAACCACCAACGAAGCCCCTCGTTGTTGTGTGCTAGGTTATGTTTCTGACGGCCATTGTCCAATTCACAGATCGATTTGGAATCCAGCGAAGATGACATTCAAGAAATCCAGCAGGAGATCTCCGTCCTGAGCACCTGCGCAAGCCCTTTTGTGACACAGTACAAGGCTAGCTTCCTCAGGGGTCACAAACTATGGATCGTCATGGAATACCTCGGTGGCGGGTCCTGTCTTGACCTGGTCAGTTCTTACTCCATGATGCAGCTTTGCTAAACTCCTTGCAGTATGCTAACATAAAACCAACTTCACGCCTCTGCAGCTAAAACCTGGATTGTTCAGCGAAGGTCATATAGCCATCGTTTGCCGGGAGCTCCTCCGGGGTCTTGAGTATCTCCACGCAGAAGGAAAGATCCACAGAGACATCAAGGCAGCCAACGTGCTTCTCTCAGACAAGGGTCATGTGAAGCTGGCAGACTTTGGTGTCGCCGCACAGCTCACAAACATCAAGTCCCAACGCAATACCTTCGTCGGAACGCCTTTCTGGATGGCTCCGGAAGTCATCCAGCAGGCCGGGTACGACTTCAAGGCAGACATCTGGTCACTTGGAATCACTGCGATTGAGCTGGCCATGGGCGAGCCACCAAACTGTGAGCTTCATCCGATGAAGGCCTTGTTCGAAATCCCCAAGAAGCCCCCGCCGCGACTCGAAGGCAACTACAGCAAGGAGTTCAAGGACTTTGTTGCCCAGTGCCTGCTGAAGGACTCTGATCGGCGTCCCACGGCCAAGGACCTCCTGAAGCACAAATTCGTCAGAAACGCTGGCAAGACAGAAGCGCTGCAGGAGCTCATCCAGCGCCGTCAGGGTTTCGACGCCCAGAGCAACCGCAAGTCACACCCTGTCTACTATCAGGAGACGTTACAGTCACTGTCCCCCAAGGATACCTCGGATGAGTGGGTCTTTGACACAGTCAAGTCAGTCCTGCCCAAGAAGGCCACTGTCAGATCTCGCAAGGTTTCGTCCATTTTTGCTGCAGAGGAGGCCATGCGCAGACTTGACGTGAAAGATGGCCCTTTGCAACCCTCCTCGCCGGCTCCTGGCACTGTCAGGCGAGCCGCAAAGCGTCAACCATCTGCCGTCCAGTACCCATCCTACAATCACTCACCGACAGGATCAGTCATCATACACAAAAGGCCTTTGCAGCCAGATCTGTCTTTCGGCAACTCTGGGTCGACTATGCGTTTATTCCGGCGTGTGCCTTCGGACGGATCAATACCAGAGGTGTCCCCTCTCGATACTAGCTTTGACAGTTTCAATGACGAAAACCGCCGTTCCATTGTCCCCGTCACTCCGGTCGAGCCATCTGGCAAAGAGGGCGTGCTCGGACGGCGACTTCATTCCAAGGCCATCGAGCCAACCTTGGATGAGTTGCACGCCCAGACTTCGACGTTACAGAAACGAGAGGCGATCGCAAACCTCGCGGACGCACTAGGCCACCTCAATGCAGTCGATCCCGATGGCTTGTACCTCTTCCTCCGAAACCTCAACTCTGCCGTATCACAGGACAACCGGTTGAGCAACGCCTTCCTGCCATCAACCACCCCGCCTTCCAAGTCTTCCACTCGTGACGGCACGCCACATGGTGCACCTCCTGGCGCGGCCGTCGCTCAACCAACTCCACAGCCCAGCCCGACCAAGTTGGTGCTCAGCCAGGCCAACCCTCACCTCAAGAGCCACAGGCGGCGTCAAGGCAGCAATGTCACTTCTGCGGACGGTCTTGGGTCGCCAACCAAAGTTCCGAGCGCACAGGATCGAGAGCGAGCACATGATCTGAAGATGGCCACCCTTCGTTTGAGACTTCCCGGCAAAGAGCCAGGCCCTGGCATGGAGCACTACAAGCAGCTGTCTGACGTTCTTTATGGACGCTGGGTCCAAGGTCTGGCTGTCCGGTTCCCCGCTTTCAGTGCTGCTGCCGAACCTGATCTGTAAGGTCTCGACACAATTTATTGTTTCAATATGGTGGGGAGCCGAAAGTCTCAAAATGTGGAAACCCTACCTTGTGGGGTCTTACTAGCCATCACAACAACCTGGTCACTAATGAGCCAGTAGGGTCCTTTGGGCTGAGGGCACGGGTTCTATCATTTTGAGCCTTTACAGTGGTGCACCATTAATTGCGGCCATTTTTTGAATCGCTGCCTTTTTTCTTCTTTTTTTTTATCTCAAGCGACATAGAGAAAACGCAGCATTGACGGGTTTAGATATGTTGGTTATGATTCTCGCCCCTGACAACGGAGGCGGATGGTTCATGACGACTATGAGGGGCAAATAACACTTTACGACAACTCACGTAAAATCATGTCTTCTGTAGCGTCATGACAAGTCGCAACCCATTTAAATCCTTTTGTTTCTTTGTTTCCCCCTTTTTTTCGTTTTTTTTTTCTTTTCTCACGGATATACAATACTGTTTGGCGTTTATTAGCAGGAGTGTAGGATTTGCTTTGTATTGTTGCGGTAGCATTTGCCATTGGCCCCTCACGTTGGAGACTTGTTTTGATCATTGTACACGTAGATACTTGAGATAGGTAGCTCAGCCTCTATTACAGAGGGTATGGAAAACTGAACAGTTTCAACTTTACTCAGACTCACCGCGAATCCAAAGATGGTGAAGATAACGCCACAAGACCACCGGAAGTCAGGCATTGTGTATAACAGAGGTAGGTATATCCTACATCAAACCTACTGACCAGGTTGGGGCTCAACGCCAAGGGAGAGTTTTATCCTCCAGTTGATGAAATCATCGGTCAGGACCCTCCCGTGCCCAGTTTCTTCAATCTTGAACATTTCAATGACGGACGACCGTGCCCTTCTCCGGATCCGCCACACACCGTCGTCGTCCATGGTTGATCGAATCCCTTGTTTTCCAAAGTGTCAGCAGACCTGATGATGTCGAGAAGAATTTTCAGATGTCAGTCAGCACTCACAGTCCAATACCGCAGAGCAGAAATTGATGCAGGTATCGCCGTTCCAGGACCTCCCCCGCTGCTGCACGTTAGCCGGGATGACGTTTGTTTCCATCTCGTCCACCCGTGTGAGGTGCCCATCTCGGGTCCGGAAGCCGACGACGATCTTGGGGACGCCCAGGAGGAAGCTCTGAATCCACCACTTGAGCAGCTTCCGCTCAAAATTTGCGGCGTCACGGTCGTTTCTCACCTCTGCCGAGGTCTTAAGTTCGACCCAGTTGATTGGGCCAGGCGTTGATGGCTTCGAGTCCCAGACTAGATACACGTTGTAAAATTGGGTTGGTCAGAACTATTGCCGTAATGACTGGTGGCATCGAATGGTGTCGGCCTGGTTGCTCACTCGCATCGACTTCGCCTCCTATGCACAGAATGGTTTTGCCGATTCCTGTACGCACAACTGAGCAGTATTGCTCCTTGTTGTTGGTTGGCTCCAGCTCGCGACCTTCTATGTAGTCACGAGAGGTCTCTCCCCATGGTTTTGGTATTGTTGATAATGTCTCAAACTTGTACCCTACTACTGATAAGTACGTGTTGCGGCGAAAGGTACGAAAGTCATCGGAGCTCCACTCACCCCAAAAGGTCATAACTTCACGAGGGATCGGACTTTTCCAAGGCTCTGAATCTTGAGCCTTCTTTGACTCCATACGGGAGGCATAGTCCTCTTCTATGAAGCTTCCTGGCCCAAGATAGGTTAGTAGGCTTGGTCAAGCACCTGGGGACCAGTCTGCTTCACATACACACAGTCCTTGAATGGATAGTTAGTATCACACAGCTTTAGGTCTAACTGGCTCAGTGGTCTACACGTGAAGAGAAAGATATACCTGATAGAGTGTCGCGTTGAGGTCAAATCTGCCACGGGTGAGAACGTGATCAAAGAAATCAGCATGCTTCCAGGTCCAGTATATCCATATAGCAGTTGCCATGGAAGATTTGGCGACTCGAAAACATACCCATCACGGTCCTCGTAAGGCGAGGCCATCAGCTTTCAATATTCCTCGTCAGCCAAAGCCTCGTGGCATGCTTGTGAACTCGTTGGCATATCAAGTATGCTACATCTCACCTTGGTCACGATACCACGCCATGTTACCACGTGTGCATCGATCTTCTTCCCAATCCGTTGTTCATGGGCTATGATGGTCTGCAAAAGACTGTCTATGTGCTCGGCAGATGCTCCTTCGTCCAGCTTGTCAAAGCTCTCGAATCCTTCCGACAGATCGGCTCCCAGGCGGGGCGGGTAATACCATTTCATTGAGCTGTCGTCCAGACGAAACTTGTGGTCGGCATCGTACGAAAAACATGCGAACTCCTGCAAGCGGGTTTGTATTGTTCAGCACGTGATTGTGCCTGGGGCACGGCAGGCTGATGATTCAAAAATTCAATTCACCTTTGGCCGTCGCACAGGCTCACTTGGCCCAGCGAATTTGGATATTGGCTGCACTTGAAAAGTAACATGGGCCGACATGGTGCAAGCCGGGAAGGGTCTCGCCTAGTGGTAAAGCCTGGGGGGATCAGGATCGGGATCGGCACAATAGTCACGTCGATTTATGAACTGGCTCGACAGTGGGTTTATGCCCTGGCGACCGTTCGTTCATCTAGACAGGCAAGCAAAAGTTAGGTTGGCGATTCGGATCTAAGCTTCATGCATAGAGTAGTAGATGCGCAGTCGATAGCACGAAGCTAAGGTCTGGGATCGGCGCGCAATTGATTTTGGGCTTGTCGGGGTCCATCTCGTGGCAAGTGCACAGTGCTTGAGTGCTACAGTACATGTCGCGGGCGACAACCCCAGCATAGCCTATGGGCCCCGCTGAGGATGGATTTCAGAAGCATGGGTAGGTAAGGTAGGTATAATCCGAGGCCGTAGGAGCGCAAACTGACTATGGCCAATGGAACAAGAATGCTTCTTGGTTCCTCGCCATAAAAAAAAACCCAAACCCCCCTTCCCCCCCCCCCCCCCCCCAAACTTATGCTGTAGATTTCACACGCTGACCCGCTAAAGAGCAATCGTCAACATGTAGCGCTATTTAATGTACAGTAAGTAGTCTGGACCATGGAGGCAGGGTTCTTTATAGTAAGAAAGATACTTGAGATACTTGAGTATGGAAACAAGCCCGATTTGGAAGATTCCAGGTCCAATTCTTACTTCACTCAATTCGTCTTACATTAATAACCAGGGTGCAGCTAACAGTAAGTCATAGGTGCTTGGGGTGCTCCCCATTGAGTAGAAGTGAAGATAATCCATTACCGGTCAATGTATGTACTTTGGGTACTGTAGGTAGAATCGTCAGGGACGCATCATACCGTAACCGCGTTGAGCAAGTAGCAAGTAGCACACCATTGCCACTCAAGCCACTGTATGATATACTTGAGATCGATGGCACGGCAACCGTGCCGTTCAACAGCCATGCGTGGCGTCGTCCACGACACCACGCTTGCAGGATTCTTGTTTTTTTTCTTTTTTCCGCCTCACCTCCACTATTTTGTCAGCACGTTTTTGTTTTCAGGTAACCCCGAGGAGGTCTCATATTCATGGCAGGTCACCTCCGGTAGGCTGGTGTATTTTGTGTGGTCGCCTGAAGGGAACACAGAGATGCAACAGTGAAACCAATCAAAGAAAAGCAGTAATTACCTGGAACCAGACTAGGACTTTGATCTGCAAACGTGTGGCAATGTCTCCAGTTACACTAGGTATGAAGTTTTGTGCAACGCAGACCATCAAGTAGAAACATTTGTCAAGTAAATGGTTGCAAGCCAGAATACGAAGAAGAAGGGTAGCTATTCAAATAGAAGAAAACTAGCGATTGCGATGAAGAAACTTCTTACAGAACACGGCAAGGAGGACTACTTTAAACAATACAAAGAAGAGGCCGCCAGGATTAATATAGAGTAGAGATAGCAAGGTCAGGATTGGCCGAGATACAAAATAAATTGTTTGGCGCTGTAGAAAGTAGACTTGCGTGGCGGGATGAAACACTCTAGCTTACCGGTAGTTCAATCTGGATAAACAAAGGTACGGAGTGAGTACTTTGGGGACCTACCTAATGTAAAGCTACATCTACTTTGGTACTATACTTAACCTTTAAGGTAAGATGGATATTTGTAAATGGCATTTAGTTATTTGCATGCACAGTAAGCGGCCTTGAAGCAAAAAAAAAAAAAAAAAAAAGCCGCCATCGAAGATTCGTAGCTCAGAGTCCAGAAGACGCCTTAATCGTCCGGGCGCTAAAATTAGGCGTTTGTGCTCACTCGGTTGAGGCTAAGCCTTTTGCGCCGTCTATTTGACGAGAAGATCCCCTGCTTTTTACCCCTGAACCCGCCCCTGAATTGCACGGTGCGGTGAGGTGAGCGTTGGAGGTCGATTCCATACCTGCCCAGACTTCCAGACTTCTCATGTCAGACCACGACAGAACCTAGCTGGCTTTCTCGGTTGCATAACATTTACTGGCGAGACAAAGAGCCCCCCTGACGCGACGCAGTGCTGCTAATGGGATATAGACCACAGTGGACTACCTGCTCCGTAGAAAGAGAAAGACTGGACCAATTGATGACAAAGCGCACAGAAAGGAATTGGCTGTCTATCTATCGGTCAAGTTGGTGGGGCGAGAAAAGTTGACTTGAAAATTTTGGTTCAGTGACGTTGGCGAGAAGCCAAGACCAAGGTAACATTGACGGGAGGGGTGGAGTCTTGGGGGCAAAGCTCTAGCGACCAATGACCGACAAAGAGCCGGGTGTGGCTTGCGACAAGGCCGCGTGCTACAGACACCTACTCTATCTACCCAAGTCTACCTACCTACCTAATGAAAACCTACTTGGAGGATACAGTAAATCGGAACGTACCTGATTGCTAATTAAGTAAAGTACCTGAAGTGGTGTACACAAAGTAAGGTACACACCAATAAGGTCACCTCCACAAGCTACCAATCCGACGGATTTACTGCAGGCTGTGTTTTAGCACTGCTACTATTCCCGAATGGCCATCCTCTGATATCCATGGCATGAACGGGCATACCTAGGTACATACTCGAGCAATTGGACGACCCATTCGTCCAATGACTGAGGATTCTATTGACTGCATTACCATGGAATTGATATATTTGATCAATGGACCAGTTGCCTACGTCACTATCACCTGCAGTTGAACCAACGCTCGCAGCGTAGTATTCGAGCTGTGGCGTCGTCGTGGCTGATGTACAAGTTGCTTCTGGTCCTGTCTTACTGTCCTTTATTGGTCCGTGCTGCTGCGTGCTTTACAACGGTCGGCACTGAGATTAGCACTCATCCAACCAAAGTGGGCCATTCCTGACAATCTCCAATTCACCCCCTTCCTGTGATTTCCGCCATCACCAGGCTCCTTGACGAGACATCACTGTGGATTTACCGGGGTTCGTGCATCTTTCTCCTTTTCTTTTTTTGACTTGACTTGACTTGCGGCAACCAGCCATCGTCGATAAAGATTCATCTTTGGCTTCTTTCCCACCAAAGTCGTATTCCGTATCTCGACATTGGTTCATCAAACGCTCCTGGCAGCAGCTCTTTCGCGTCTTCTGATTTTTTTTCTTGTTTTCTTTTCGCCCGCAGGCTGTTCTACTTGTTTACGTCTCTCGTTCAAGCCCGACCACTTTTCATCGACCATTCTTAATCGCGCCTGGGATCCCACGAGTAGGAAACCCCCGCGAACAATCTGTTTTAATAAACAAGTCTCGTCTCACTTGACAATCCTGTCACTTTTCAATATCCCATCCCACCAACTCAGGGAAAACAAATTTGGTCTCTCTGCGCCTGCGACCTTGTCTGCCACTGACACAAGCCGACGATCCCACACCCTCCACCGCACGATTCGATACAATTAACCACCAACTTGTACTGTCGGCCTTGCAAAAAGTCGCCCAACATGTCTAATTCGTGAGCTTGTTTGCCCTTTGAAGACCTGTTGTGATGCAATGCATCCGGTGATTGTCTGTATCGGACCAGACTGCTAATATGCTGGCCGTATTCACAGGTTCGGGGGTCTCTTCAAATCATTCTGGCATACAATGACCAGCTATGATAGACGTACGAAATCACGGCATAGAGTATCCTCAACCTTCTTGAATATTGCTAACACTACAGAAATTATCAGATTCTGGATACGACTCCCCATACCGTACAGGCCGTCACGTTCCCCTGGGCCAGGGAGGCGGCTTTGGTGGCTTGACGTCTGTTGCCACGGCTTCGGAATCGCGCGCCGACGTTTCTTCACCCTACATAGAAGACGGTCTCAGGCTTACAAGGACTGGAACTGCTTACGAAGGTGCATCGCTGTCTTCACCATCGCTCCTCAGCCCTGGAATCAACAGGCCATACTCGCCCGGCCTAAGGGGCGAGAGCGCGAAGCGGACTACCGAAGATGGATTCGAAATACAAAGCCCTAGTGGAGAAATTCCGATGCAGTCGTTCCAGGACGGCCTGCCTCCGGCACCTCCCGTATCACACTCGTGGGATCGCATCGACAGATGGGCCGAGGACCATTATCCGGAGTTGTACGACCAGGTTTGCGAGGGCTGCACCAACAACGATCTGAACGAACTCGAGCATCAACTGGATTGCTCACTACCAATGGATGTCAGAGAGTCGTTGCAGATACACGATGGGCAAGAGCGTCCTGGTATTCCTACCGGAATTATCTTCAGCGGCATGCTGCTGGACTGCGAAGAGATTGTACAAGAGTGGGAAAACTGGAGAAAGGTAAACCACGAGTTTCTGCTGGACACTAGAGTGCCAAGCCCGGCTATGCCTTCCAAGGCACTTGGCGGAAGCAGCAGTCAGGCATCCTCATCGAGGGCCGAGGCCTCATCTTCGGCATCCCCGGCACCGAACAGGCCTGTCAACTGGCGGCAGGATCTTCTCGCCAAGCAGGATTGCGTCCCTCCTAACAGCATTCAGAAAGTGTACTCCCACCCTGCTTGGATTCCCTTGGTCAGAGACTGGGGTGGCAACAACCTGGCTATTGATCTTGCGCCAGGTCCCGCGGGCACCTGGGGTCAGGTTATCCTTTTCGGCCGCGACTACGATACGAAATACGTTGTTGCTCGGTCCTGGTCAGCATTCTTGGCCACGGTTGCGGACGATATGTACAGCGGCAAGTGGTGGGTCGACGAGGACACCAAGGAGTTGAAGCTACGGGAGTTTAAGGCCTCCCGCGTCGAACCGTCATACTTTGATATTCTTCGATGGCGAACCGATCAGAAATACGGGCGCCGTGCCGCGCAGAGGAAATCGATGGGTCCCGGAGCCTCTGGCGGTGTCTCACCCAAGGTTGCATCGCCCTACGGAAGCCCAAAGCTTGAGTCGCCCGCCGAGCCTAGGGGACGCCCACTACAGCGCTTGAGCATCGGATCACCTCTTGTCAGCCCGAACAGGCCAGGATACGGCAAGATGAGCCCGCTCGCTAGGGTTACAGAAGAAACGTCTCTTCCGGAGTCTGAGCTCGGCTTTCCTAGCAGTCCTCTTGCCATCAACGGTTCAATCAAGCACAAGGAGAACCTTCTCGAGCTGGACACTCCACGACCGAGCGTTAGCACCGAGGACAGTAGCAACGCCGCAGCAACGAGACTCGAGGCTCTTGAGAGCAGCGAAACGAATGGCCAGAATTCAAAGGAGGCGAACGGCACGACTTCGCCCACGAACATCTCGACCGTCACAACGGTGGCCGAAGTGAATGGGAAGTCGGTCAAGGCCAATGGCAAACAACCTGCCGTAATAGAAGAGGCCATGAAGACGATCGATATCTAGAGCGATTCACTCGTCTGAGAGGGCCTTTTCTTGAAATACGATTAGCCTCGACATTTCCCCGCCGGACCGCGTGGATTTCGAGATGTGAAAAAGACGACCAGGTTGACCGGAGTTTGTGGCGTTTGATTCGAAAGCAAGTTTTTGTTATATCAGCTTTGCGTTTTACTTGTGATTCGCCTATCATCACTATTTGATACATACAGCATTGAGAAGGCAGCGGAGTCCCAGCACTACCATTTCCTTGATTTTATCTTTTTCGACAAGCCCTCAGTACTTGCCGCACCCCGTTACTGTTTCTTTGGCCAATATAATGACTGATCGGCGGGCCTTGTTGCCTCTCAAAAGGTGGCTACAGATGCAAGAGGGTGTTCTTGGCTAGCTACTGATCCTGTAATATACTACAATTATTATGGGCTTTTCAAAGCTAGGCCATGGAGTTTTTTTTGTCTGATTTTGAGAAGTCTAATATAGCCTTGGGTTCATGATTTTTGTCTGGATGAATGATATCCTGAACCTAAGCGGGGAATATCAAGGTTTACTTCCATCGAAGGGTGTGTAACCCTTGGTTTCGCAGCATGTACACTACGCAGGCAGGTTGTCTTGGAGTGTGAGTTGGGAAGTGCGAAAGAACCCTCAGTTTCCTGTTGCAGTAAAGTGCCAATTTCTTGAGACTGATCTAAAGACATCTACGAATGGTCATCTGAGTACCCCACATACCCAAGTACCTAGGTAGGTACCTAGGTAGGTAAGGTACTTGGGTAGGTGTGCCAGTTAATTGACTTGTTCAGCGTTCAAGGTCTCTATATGTATGCCGAGTGAGTTTCGTTTGACCTCGTGATCTAGCACGTGACGCAATGACGGTGCAATCCGACGACTGGCCAACCAGTGCACGGCCGCTTTACCATGGAGTTATCCTTATCGTGGCGCGACATTGTCATTACTGTGACGTCCAAACGACGGCACTCATCCCAAACGCGACAGCCGGCAGTCGACTCATCACAACAAAACGAAATACGAAACCTTTGCATCGATTTGGAGGCGCCGAACCGACTGACTGCGTTATCTTACTCAATTTGTGCATCCCTCGCCTCTGTTAGACCAATCTTGTTCATCCGCGATTCAAAAACGCCAACTATGGAAGAAGAACGTCTCTGGAAGTTCCGTAGGCCGCAATGGCTCAATAGTGTGTGGGCAAGGAACGCCGGAGTTTACACATCGGGCGCTTTGGTAGGCAATCCAGCTTCACAGTGGCTTATCAGGGCTTCTTTGTAGATTAGAACGGGATAACTGTCCTGGTGCTATAAACCCCCCCCCCCCCAAGCAACTCCTTTCGTCCCTGACAACAGGGACCCCTCCTCCACGAGATATCGTGCAACAACTCCTTATCGACGCTCTACTGACGCTGTCTGATCTTGAAGTTCTCGCTTGCATTCTACGTTCTTCTCGATGCCGCAGTGTGGTCCAAGTCCCCACTCAACCCGTCCGACACACACGTCACCTTTGTCGACTGGCTGCCCTTCATCTTCTCGAGCCTGGGCATGCTCATCATCAACAGTGTCGAGAAGTCTCGCCTGGGTGCCGACTCGTTCAGCTACAGTGGATCGGGTGTTGCGTGGAAGGCGCGCGTCGTGCTGTTCCTCGGCTTCGCGTGCCTCGCAGGCGGCATGGCCGGTGGCGTCTGTGTGTTTGTCCTCGGATACGTCGTGCCCGGGTTGGGCATGCCGCAGATGTTTATGGGCGTGGAGAACGTAGTTGCAAATGCCCTTGTTGGACTGAGGTACGTTTTCTTTTTTTTTTCGGTGCATATATTCGAGACAGGACTTTGACTGACCGGTTGGCCATCGTGTATATACAGCTCGGCCGTACTCTGGATCAGCCAGAATATGGAGGATGAATACTCGTACAACTTGGCTCTATGAGTTGTTTCTATTCTACCCTCTTGCCTCCAGCAGTGAACAGATTGTCTAATAGTTTGCTAGTCCCCTCGGCACCGCATCCTGAGAGACTGCGCCGGCTGAAAGCCATAATTATGGTGTTTAGCTGATGGACACCCGCGCAAATATATTGCGGATGAGGAATGCGTTTGTTTTGGGTGTTGTGGGCAAGGGTAGCAAGACAGGCACTGCCCGTTCGCCTCAGCAAACCACTTTATATCTTGTGCTACTTTGCTGTGTATTTTTAAATTCATCGAATGCTAAGGAGCATTAGACGCACCTATACACAGATTTACTTCAGCAAACTGAAAGTCTTTTTCCCAGGCTTGAATTGATAGGAGGTTCATGGTTGAGCTTGAGGCACATCACGAGTCCAACCTCTTCATGTATCGTGTTCGGTGGTCGACCTTACTACTCGTACCTCAATGTGACGAGGAACGGTGTAATGTAAAAAGTGGTCAGACATCTTGCACATGGTCTGATTTTACCCGAGACATGTTTCTCAGATTCCCAGATGGATGCAGTCTTCGTCCAGGTGAAATTTGATTGGGATTACGAAGAATCTGTTGAGCTGCGGCTTGCCGGGCAGCCATATACTGTCCCTAACTTGTTGGTAGGGCGGAGCATTCCAAGCGTGGCTCCATGATAAATGTCGCAGTGCTCTCCACATGTATTCCCGTAACTTCCATGAACACTCTCACCGGTCGATCTCGATATTCAATGGTCTGATCCGGTTTCTTGTCCGACTTAGAATTGCATAGAGCAGACTAGGTAGTTAGCCTTTGCCAACATCTGGTCTGCGGCTGTTGTTGTTACTGCAGACTCGCGCTGTGCAATTCTCAGATCTAGGTGTTTTACAGAACAAAGAGGGAAAATTGTTTGGATACGGTCCGTAATTATCATTAATACTGTTACTTACCATCGGCCACTTGCCGACCTGATCATTTGGTCCGAGTGGCGGCAGGGGAAATCCTGTGTACAGTGAAATGCTCGCAGCAGGCACGCACACAACCTGAAAAAGTTTGTTCCCGAAAGAAGCTCATGATCAGCGCGGGGTATGCAACCGCAGATGAAAGACTTGAAAGGATTTCTGTCCTAGACTGCATTACGGAGCAAATACCGGTAACTCTGATTTGGTGGGTAAGGTACAAGGCCGGTGTTGGGAACAACTCTGTGCCTGCTCCCTTTGTCTCTTTTGATTTTCTCCTCTTGTCCCTTGCTTAGGTATACAAGGAAGAGAGAGAAAAAAAAGGAATCCACTTCCTCTTTCTCACAGTGGCGACATATCATCATCGCCATGCTGCATGCAAGTCGCCCAAAACGGATCCCGCAAAACCTCTCTTGCCGCTCGAGAGCCAGTCACATCCCCTCCTGCTAAAGAGAGTCCCTCCAATAAAGAGCCTGCGGGAGGCATTTGTTCGACATCCCAGGCTGCGACGCCTTTCGGGCATATGAGTAGACAGAAGACAGTATGCGGGAGCCCATTACCGGAATGTACTCGGTTGGTGATGGGTGATGGGTGATGGGCTGGCTTGCTTGCTTGCTTGACGTAGCACGCACCCCCCCCCCCCCCTTGCGGAAATCTACCTGATCTTTCGATCAGACGAATGAGGAGGAGGTTAAGGTGGGTTTCGTCAGGATTGGTTAATGGGCCCAAGCTTCAGAACTCTTCCGCCCGAGTGGCCTGCTTCATACAGAATCTACGATGTACTCCGTCCTATTGGACTTGGGCCGGTTCTTGCTCGCACATTATTAAGGGTAACCTACCGCAGTAGTAGCTTGGGTAGCCTTGCCGAAATGGCCTCGTTGCTAGCACGTTCCTTGGGCAGCATATGTAATAAATAATACTTAAGCTTCTTCTAAAATGCATTCACGTGACATTGAATGCAAATTGGGTTCACTGAACCCAAAACGCACGAGAAATCTTTGTAGAAACCCGTAATTCTTCGAAAGGAGAGCACGCCCGTGCGATCCGGGAGATTGCCGGGTTTCCAGCCAAATGCTTAATACCCAATCGTCAAATAGTACTAAACGTAGCGAAGGTGAATTAGGTACTCCATATGCACGTATCGGCAGCTGACCTACCCTCAGACTCAGCCCAGTCAATGAAGAGTACCTCACCTAACCTATATGGGTACCTAGGACTCAAATGGCTGCCAAGGTACCATTTGGCGGTTTGCCGCATCGCGTTGTTGCTGCCATGACAAGCATCAAAACTCCTGATGCGCTGCCCAAGGATTGCTTATTGTGCACCAAACGCGTCACTCGAAATGCCACATGGGATTCAGTTTCCGCCCATACCCGTATACAGAGTAAGTAATACAGTACACCCTTAAAAGGCCAAGCGTTGGCGTGACTGTTGGCGACGTTAGTCTAAGGTACTGCATGGGAGGAGGAAAGGGAGAGACGAAGAGAAAAAGAAAAAAATTAGCCTGACCTCTGATGGGGGCCCAAAGGTTGTTTAGCGTGGTCTAACAATGATCATGGGACTTCAAGTCCCATCGTGTGCAGAAACTATAAAAGAAAAGGGCGATGGGACGAGCAAGGATCTGCTTTTGCCGTAAAGCAAGAAAGTCACCATCAGGAACCTCGCAGCTTGCCATGAGGTTTGATTGGATGCAATGTGAACCGGCGCTGTCTGATTGGACACGGCAGCATCTGTTTCTAAAGCAGGCAAGGCAGGGTATGCATGTGAAATGCGACAAAAAGCTACAGTGTGCAGCTTGCAGTTGAATTTCCAATTGTGGTAGCAAAAGGAGGAAAAGTACCGTACGGGATGGAGTTCAGCTTACTTGACTCGGATCTTGTTTTGTTTATTTGTTTGCTTGCAATATTAAGAAGAACTCCGTAGTATTCATGACAGTCAGGTCTCAACTGACAAAAAACGACACAATGAACGCACTCAGGCCTCATAAGATTGACGTTTTTGATGAGGGGCCTTTTTTCTTCGTCTCTTTTTTTTTTTTTTTTTTTTTTTCTCTCTTTCTCCTAATGCCAATATTTGGTACGGAGCTTGGGCATACACCATGCGGATGCGGGGAAGTTTTGCAGCTAAGCTGTTTGCGGGTGGGTGCCGCGATCCGAAAATCGGTGACAATGTAGACTACCCATGGTTTGTTTAAAGAAGCACAAAAGAGAGAAATCGTCACTTTAGAAAGAGCCATTATGAGGCTGATTTATCTTTCCCGCGACAAGGCATCGGTCCTCGGAACGGGGTTTGACGTTGGCTTCTCAACAATCCCCGCCCGCAGCACCAGCTCGCCGGAGAACTGACGCTCAAATGGGAATGTGGGTCGAGCGAGATCTTTTTTGACCTGTGCTGTTCCCGGCGCGTGAGACTGATTTGACTTCGAGCCGCCGAGTCCTTAGCGCAATGTTTTACGTCTCAAAATCGGGCACATGAGCAGAAAAGGCTCCAGCAAGCGCCACTCCAAATCGGCGGGACCTGGTCAGCTCTCCATCTACCCCCGTGAACCAGCCTTGTCAGCCAAAGGAACTGCAGGCATAATCGCCTCTGATTTGTTGGAAAAGGCACGTCATCCCTCTGAAGAAGTACAGGCACTGCCTGCTAGCATTCCAGCCCCCTCTTTCTCGGATCCCCCCCCCGCTCTCCCTCTCCCTCTCTCTCCAACTGCAGCATCGTGACCTTGCTCCGGCAGACAGACTAGCTCAAGGTCTATAACTGTTCGTGTATTGACTAATTGCTTCGTAGTTGATAAAGCCTGAGTTTTTTCAACTTGAGACGGTTGATCTCACAGCAGCCCGTTTCCTGCCCAAAGTTGTTCCAACGTGGGAAGTTGGCCATGCGTATTGCTTACATATTTCATTGGCCCTTTCATGAACATGGCAAAACAAATAGGGATTAAACCTAGCCTAATCAAATCGCATACTGCGTAAATTTTAGATCTCATTGACCGAAAGCTACGAATAATTTTGTTTTTGGTCAGGGTACATGCGGCTTGGGCTTACTTGTTGATCCTTCGTAGATCATCTTGCAGTAAACCCGTGCGAGCATCTACATGTATGCAACGCTGTTGGTTTTCTTCTTCTTTTTTCGTTGCAAGACCTGCCGACCTTGTCCGCTCAATTTCAATGAGAATCAAAATGGGCAATCAACAAAAAGGCACGAGTTTTTACATATAACGAGGTAAGTAGGAGGCCAACTCCAACAATGAACGACGCCAATGACAGGTACCTAAACCCGAAGGAATCCCCTGCTAATTACCGCTCCGCTCACTGAGGTCATTGGGCCGAATTATGACGGAGGCTGGAAGGGTGCCTCCGTACGTATATCGCGGGACGCGATCGTCGTTCGGGCCGCAAGAAGACCACACGGTCTCGACCTGATGTAGGTTAAGGTAGGCATACAAACACACTGAGCACTTCCCAAACAGTGATTGCAAAGCAGTCGGCGAAACCGAACCATCAAAACTTTTGCGCGCGTGGACGCTTCACAAATGCGGGCGTCTCTAAGGACAGGTACCGTGACTTTGGACATGCCACCAACCGCCCACCAGTGCCCACCCCCTGAGGTGTACCGTACCTTAGGTTTCTTTCATCCCAGCCCAATTAAACCTGAACCGAACCCCGTCTGTTCAGGTTGTCATGTAAGTTCCTCAGGTATGATGCATGCATTTGGTGCTATTGTTATTTCTCCTACCTTGCCGTAGGCAGTAGTCAACCCAAGGTAGGTTAAAGTAAGGCTCCTAATCTACGTAGGTGCAGCACCCTACAATCCGTGTGGCTGATGCCGCATGTGTGTGTTGAATAAAACTGGCTACCCTCCCTGACCTTGCCCCGCCTCTACTCTTCAGTTCTCATTCCCCGAGTTTTTTATTATTATTTTTTTAAGTTTGTTTTTATTACTTGGAAACCGTTGCGCAACTCCCTAAACTGCCCAACGCGTTAATATCGTTGGGCTGCAGCTTTTTTTTCCCCTGTGCACTCAAACGACCCTATTGTTTGTCGCGACCAAATCGCGTCTGACCAGGCAAAAAAGGAAAAGGACAGAACAAGACAAGGGCAACGACAAGCAGTCACTTTATCGGGCAATTTATGTACCCAACTAAAACCATCTGCTATCGACAGTATTCCCCATAACAGTGCAGGTAAGTCATTTTACTTTCTTTTCTTCTTTTTAACACATGGTATACATAAACTACCGGCATTTCACTTCAATCACTGAACCAGTTTGCACATCAACCTATTTGTTTATTGTCGCAGCATACGAACCAAGCTGGCCTTGACCAAGTGGAAGGTACCCCTCCTGATGCCCTGGCAGCTTACTCACTTGTCCTAATTGACAACGTCCCTTGCACCTTTGGTCTGCCAATGCCCAATGTTCCCCGCGTCTGCACCCGTCATCCACGGCCCTGGGCAACCCACTATTTGGCGCATCCAAACAGGTGGTACACAACCTAGCCAGGCCACGGATCGACTTTTTGCACCGTCTAGTCTACTCTGATTCTTCAGGGTAATGACGCGCAAGTAATTCCCCGAGCTCGAGGCACACTAGATTAGACTCAATCGCCATACACCGGGAGAGCAAGGAAACCAGGGGGGAACAAGAAAGAAACAAATAATCCCGACCGCGTTTGTGGCTGGGTTGGTGTTTTTTGCAACGGTGTTGGTTGTTTCCAGGAGCAGCGCTGGCATACTCGCAACCAGCTCAACCCTCGTCAGCCACTGCCCGCCCACCACAACACAACCTGACCCCGCAGTCAACTGCAACCGCAAAGTGGAAAAGGTGCCCAGAGCTCCTCGACCAGCGGATACAGTCAAGCAAGCGACCAACAATCCACAAGTTGCGGTTTCCATTTGTGAGCACCTACCTGCAAGTCGTAGCGTAGGTAGCACTTGCCAATTGGAGGACCTTGTCGCCTTGCCGGGCGCCGCGCATGTTGTGCGTCAGAGTCTGGCTACGGAGTGCCTAGGTTACTACTGCTGGACCCTGGTCCCCTGGCTGCTCTAACGACACCTGGAAGCCCACCACCCACCCACCCACCTTAAGGTACACACGCGCGCCCAGCACGAGACCTTGCACCTGCCTGCCCGCCCGCTACCAGCCGCCCACCCTCGTCAGTCAGGTCGGCCCCAGCCAGCCGAGCTCTCGCCAATTCAGCTCAACAGTCAACGCCCAGCCAGGTGTTGAGTGAGCGTCGCCCATTGGAACCCCTCTTCATCTTCCAAAGCCACCGCCACAACGAATTGGTCATTTCCTCATTTTCCACTTTGATCACCATCGCAAACCAGCAAGCCTTTCATTCACATCACCGTTTCTATCCATGGTCATCTTTCCACAGTTAACTGCCTACCTTATCTATCAAACTGATTTTTTGAGTCAACCACCGTTGTGCTACGTGTTGGCCGAATTGTTACTAACGCCGGGTTGCTTGCTGGTCGAAGTTGGGCTGCAGCAGTTTGGCTTTCCAAAGGCGGCGGCGGTTCCTGCTTGTACACAGTGAAAAGAGTATGGTTGGCCGCCCTTCGTGACCTGAACCCCCCTACTGTATCCCCACCATCACCTTTCCTTTTCCTACACCACCCTTTTTCATCGCCCAGTGACCACGACCTTATTATTGATCCGTTTTCAAGTTCCCTGTTCATTCTAACTGCTCCGCTTCCCCACTCCTCCGTCACCACCCACTGCTCCCACTTTCTGTTGTCGACCAGTGCGACACTGATCTCTTCGTGTTTTCCCATTCCTCACCCACCTTTTGACATACCGAGCATCAACATACCCGCCGTTTACCAGCCGCTCTCATTCTGCATACTTCCTACCAACGCCCTGCTCGTGTCTCCACTGACAAGACGAATTGCGCCAGCTCTGAATTGAATCGTCTTTCTGTCCGGTGGTCTATTCCGCAGCGTATGTCCTGATATCCCGGTATCTTCCTTCTGTCAACCGCTACGTTTTTTTTTCTCGATTTGAACGAGACGACGGACACCAATCGATTTGTCATTCTACGTGCGACATCGCCCCGCGACACCCGCGAAAGGCACCAATTCGGATCGTGCTGCCTCACCACACGTCTTGTTCCAATCGACATTTGACGGCGCAGCAATTGCCCTGTCGCCAGCGCATCTCCACCAGGCCGATATTCTTGGCCAAGTTGCCCACCACGGCGGACCCTGACGAACCTGATCGACAACCTCCCGAATCGGATTTTCTGTAACGAAGTTGGAGAAAATCGAGTCGGCTGCCCGCGATGTCTCAGAACCGTCCAGCAGCCTTCAATACCCTACGGATGGGTGGTCAGTATAGCCTGCTACCGCCCAAGGAGGAACCCCTCAAAACCTGTGCATCTAGACGCATCTAACATACTGTGTCTCTAGAAGTCATCCGTGAGAAGGTGCAAGATGGAATTACCGGAGAGACGCGCGACCTGCAGTACACGCAATGCAAGATTGTTGGCAATGGTTCATTTGGCGTCGTCTTCCAGACAAAGCTGTCACCCTCGAACGAAGATGCTGCGATAAAGAGGGTTCTGCAGGACAAGAGGTTCAAGGTGCGCTTGACTCCAGGAGTATCCCTTACGCCGCTCGAGAAGAATTGATGCTAAATCAGGCCTCTTTCTTTTTTTTTCTTTTTTTTTTTCAGAATCGTGAGCTACAGATCATGCGGATCGTTCGCCATCCGAACATTGTGCAGCTAAAAGCATTTTACTACTCCAATGGGGAACGCGTGAGTACCGACACCTGATGAAGGCTGATGGCATCATACTGACCACCCACAGAAAGATGAGGTGTATTTGAACCTGGTACAAGAATTTGTACCCGAGACCGTCTATCGCGCTTCGAGGTTCTTCAACAAGATGAAGACCACGATGCCGATTCTCGAAGTCAAACTCTACATCTACCAGCTATTCCGCGCACTGGCCTACATCCATTCTCAGGGAATCTGCCATCGCGATATCAAGCCACAAAACCTCCTCCTCGATCCAACCACCGGCATTTTGAAGCTGTGTGACTTTGGAAGTGCCAAGATTCTCGTCGAGAACGAGCCCAACGTGTCGTACATTTGCTCACGATACTACCGCGCCCCCGAGCTGATCTTTGGAGCCACCAACTATACCACCAAGATTGGTACGTAGCCCGGAATCTGATATTATAATAGCGATGTTGAAGTCTTTGGCTAACGGCGAATGTTTGCTCGACCATAGACGTCTGGTCCACTGGCTGCGTTATGGCAGAGCTGATGCTCGGCCAGCCGTTGTTCCCGGGCGAGTCTGGTATAGATCAACTCGTGGAGATTATCAAGGTTCTGGGAACGCCGACTAGGGAGCAAATCCGTACTATGAACCCCAACTACATGGAGCACAAGTTCCCTCAGATTAAGCCTCACCCTTTCAACCGGGTTCTCAGGAAGGCGGACAACAATGCCATTGACCTGATCGCTCGACTCTTGGAGTACACACCGACCGAGCGACTCGGCGCCATCGACGCCATGGTTCATCCTTTCTTTGACGATCTCCGTAACCCATCAACAAAATTGCCAGACTCGAGGCATCAGACTGGTCAGGTTCGGGACTTGCCGCCCCTATTTGACTTCAACCGACACGGTAAGTTGTACACTGTTCTTCTCCCTTCAGACGGCTTATGAATGCCAGGCTAACAATGCCCTCGCTTTTCCTCGCGCCAGAATTGTCGATCGCTCCACAGCTGAACCACCAACTCGTACCGCCACACGTGAGGCCTACACTGGCGGCCCAAGGCTTGGATATTGATCACTTTACGCCTATGCGGAAGGAGGACATGCTTGCAAGGTTAGATTGAGGGGGTGGAACGGTCTATGGGCTCCCATAGCTCATAGGGCTTCTATTGTATCGGTAACATCGGTCTGAAAACGATACGACATCTCATCTCACGATTTTGGGAATTACGCAGAGGATCCTGGCTACGATTTAGCGGCAACAAACGGCCCTGACAACCCCCCAGTGATCCGGGCTGTCCTGATGTGATTTTAGCCGCCAACACTAGCAGCTGAGAGAATATTGTCGATAACGTTGGAACGGACAGCCGGGATACACCCGAAATCGTGCCAGGCCGGCCTAGAAGCCGCCTTGGCCCGAGCGCCCTCGACTGTCGGTGGTGTTCGGGATCCGGATTGGTTCAGGGGTCTACTTGCGTATTGGCTCCGGATGTGGAACATAGCAGGCTGATATGTGCTTGCCCGGTGCCAAGACCTCATCACATCTTGAGGCTCGAGGTGGCCGTTTTTTTTTTGGAAGAACAGATCAAGATTTGCAACCTTTTTCTCCTCTAGATTTCACTCTGCATGATCTGATATGGCTTTACTCTCTCCAAGCTACATTTGGCACCGGCATTCCAGTCAGTCTGTGCGCGATGAGGGCTATTTGATTTGTTCTCTGGCGGGCAAGCAGCTGTCTGTTACCGACCCGCTGGAGTGATGCTGGCTTGTCCACGTTTTTGTTTCGTTTGCGCAATCACACTGCCAAAAGCGGCGGGTTTCCTAGTTCTTCAGGATCTGCACGCGGTCCTCGTCTTATGGCCTCTGCCACAGAACTACAAAAGGTTCAAGGGATGTCATATGCGCTCAGTTTGAAACTCGAAATGACTAGATCAATCTATTGACTCAGATGCTACCGAATGAGATGGTACGCAGAGGCGCAGTGGTTACAGGCATTGAGAAGGTCCCGAAAGGTGGACCGGGATCACTTGTGAATCAATTTATTATGTATCTCTATCTTGTTTCCCATCGTAGCTTTCCGAGGAAGTGGTGCGGGAGTCGAGTCGAATTCATAAAAACTACATGATTGCTAAAATTGGATATGCAGGTGGTCTAGTGAGTTCAGTGGTGCGCTTTGCATTGGAGGTCACAGTTGCTCATCTTTCTGCAACTATCCAGATCGACAGCCAAATCCTCAGTGGGGGTGAAAGTGACACTGTGTTGCTGGTATCCGAGACTATCTACTTAATTTACGAAGTATGTCTTTTTTCTACATGTGACTGATTTACAATTGGCTTCTCTAAAACTGAAGTACCAGCGGTTCATAGAGGTACCTGGCAAACTGGCTTGCCTAGTTGGCAGGAGTGAGTGGATTATGTAAGTAAATGCAGAGTAGCCCCACTCAAGCTTTAGCTAAACTGAACTCTTGACGCGCCTACGAGCGAGCTTCAATTGACTGGACCGCGAGGTGGTACTTCTCTGCCCACACGCAATCGGGGCACTCATCAGCAGCACCCTTTTCTGCTTCATCTCACAAGGCTTCCGTCATCCTGCCGGACCAAAGCCTTTATTCATCATATCTCAACTTCGCATATTGCATCATATTGATTGGCTTACTTCTATCGCCTAACTGACCTGGTGAATTGTGTTTCGACTCGGAGCAGCGCCGCGGTAGTTGTTGGCTTAGCGCCATCTGCATCAGCATCCAACATGGCCGATTACGATCGTCGATATCGCGGTGATGGTGGTCGCGGAGGCTACAACCCAAGGAAGCGCAGGTACAATGGTCAGTCCAAGACTCCGGTCACCGGAGGCTCAGATCCTTTCAACTTGATCACGTCGCACCCAGTAAATTTATTCAACTGACACAATGCCTCCCTTGTCACTTGCAGATGACGACGACTATGGCCGAAATCGCGGTGGTGGCCGTCGACGACACGATGGTAGCTCCCACGCACCACCCTTCATCCGGATACGAAAGCAGCTGCTGGGCCTTGCCGAGTCAGCGGCGCGCAAGTGGCATGAGGATGTCGTCTCTGTTTCGCGGCTGGTCGTAGAGAATTATGACGACGAGTTCGTGCGCAACGGCTTCCTGGACCTCGTGTGCCAGCTTGTGGTCGAGCAACCACTCAAAACCCCATTTGTCGCCGCCGTTGTCCTAGTCACAAACACGCTCAAGTCTGAGCTTGTTGCCGAGTTACTGGCCAGGGTGGGCAAGGCCTTGGAAACAGCCATCACAGCGGGCGAGTGGCGCGATGTCAAGGCGCTGCTTAAGCTGCTGGCATGCCTTCAGACATGCCTTGAGGGTGAAGGCATCTTCCCTGTACTGGATGAGTTGTTCAACCGCGCAGTTGACCTGCAGACTGCGAGCTCTGATGATGTAAGTTTGCGCTTTCGCATGCGATTGCGCCACTCAGGAAGAATTTACTGACTTTTCTTGCTAAATCTACTAGACCATTGGTATCGAACTGGTCAAGATCATCCTCCTGACAATTCCATACATCATGGCTGCGGCGCCTGGCCAGTGGATAGACAAGGCCGCTGAGCTGATGGACAAGACCGACGTCATCGCCTCTGAAGACCACCCAATGCAGAAGCTGGTTGACCCATACTGCCCCGAGGCGGGCGAGAAGGACGTGGAGGCATCGCCGAGTCTGCTTAGTCTGCTGCAGAAACAGCTCCAGACTGAGGCGGGTAATGGCTGGGGCCTTGAGTGTCTGCCTCGGGCGTGGAAGATGCCCCTAGAGGAGGTCGAGCAGCAGTCCAAGTTGGACGACTGTCCCAGGCACCCTCTGCCTACCATATCGGTCCCTGAGACTATAATCGCGGGCAGCCGACCGCTCTTCCCTGAGGTTTCTATCTCGATCTACGCTGCACAGGATGTCGCCTCAGTACCCCCTGACACGACCATCGCAGCCTCGCTCATACGTGACGCCATTCTCGATACGATCAATACCCTGCACTACAACCGCAACGTAGTGGCGCGGTTTTTGATTGACCTCGACTGTTATTTCTCAAACGGCACTTTCGTCAAACGTGCTACGCCTTTTGATCGTTTGCGAGACGTGGAGGCGGGCAAGTCGACTTGGAAGCCTGAAGACGTAGTGGTGGATGCCGTATTCTCTCAGATTCTGCAGCTACCCAGGCCGGAACACAAGTTGGTGTTTTATCATTCTGTTCTGACGGAGACGTGCAAGATCGCTCCAGCCGCCATTGCGCCAAGTCTTGGAAGGGCAATTAGGCACATATACCGCAACATTCCGCGCCACGATCTGGAGCTGAATCACCGCTTCATCGACTGGTTCTCGCACCATCTGAGCAATTTCGGATTCACCTGGAAGTGGGTTGAATGGGTTGACGATGTAGAGCTGCCAGCTCTACATCCTCTCAAGGCTTTCATTGTCGGTGCTCTGGACAAGGAGATCCGACTGAGCTTTGCGCAGCGCATAAAGAACACTGTGCCGGACGAGTACAAGTCGTTGATCGGTCCCGAGAAAGAGATAGACGTTCCGGAATTCAAGTACAAGAATGATGGTAGGTTTTTTGAAACAGCTCAGTTGCTTAGCACATCAGCTTCACTTGCAATACCTGGGCTTGACAGACCATACCAGTCCACACCCTCGGCTAACATTTGATTATTAGATGTTCCTTTTGCTTCTCAGGGACGTGAGATAGCAAACCTCCTCAAGAAGAAAGAGCCGGATGAGGCCATCCAGCCCTTGATTGAGGAAATACAAAACGGTGCGGTCGACCAAGGCCTTGATCCTTTGGTCACCAGCACCGATGTCTTTATGACAGCAGTTCTGGCCGTGGGGAGCAAGTCCTTGTCGCATGTGCTTGCATGCATCGAGCGAGTCAAGGACAGACTTCTTGATGCCGGGGCCGCATCGGTTGCTGCACGGATACAGGTTATCGAGGCCGTCATGGCATACTGGTCCGCCCATCAGGGCGTGGCCCTTTCCATCGTCGAGAAGCTGCTCAATTACGCCATCCTGACACCGGCCGTCGTTGTCGAGTGGGCCGTTGGTGCAGGACGAGGCGCAGTTACTGCCATAGAGGATGACGAGTCACGGCTGGCGCAAGATCACATCTACGAGCTCGTTCTCAACACTGTCCGCAAGGTTACTGGCCGAGTGAGGCAAGTGGCCCTGACCAAGGCGCAAAACCTGGATGGTGATGTCTCCATGACTGAGGACCAGGACGGCCCCGAGGTCAAAGAGATGCGCGAGTTGTTTCAGCTTATAGAGCACGCTCTCGCAGCAAGGGCATCGTCGCTTGCAAGCAATAAGCTACTCGCCCGCCTCTGGGTGGACCGCTGGCAACGCGCATTTAAGAGATGCGCGGCCATTGAGGAGAACTTCCTGATCGAGGTAGAGAAGAATCGCAAGAAGCAGGCGGCCATTGCTGCTGCTGCACCTGCCCCCGAGGCCAAGCCCGAGGTCAAGGACGGCGACATTGAGTAACCGGCATGTGTAGTAAGATATGGCTTTGGTTCGGCCTTATTTTCTTTCCGAGTACACGGGATTCGACGCATGCAAACCCGTGGACTTTCAAAAACATCTCCGCCGCTGTCTTCCTGATATCAGGCAAGCCTGGCAATTTTGGTTCTTGTACCTGTTGTATCTTTAGTCACAATTCGACATTTTCTAACTTGGGGCGTGGATGCCTTGTATGGCATCAGGAATTGATTGAGGGCTCGATAGGTTCATCGTCTCTGATCAGAATGGGGTGCGGGTAGGAATGTGTTCCTGCAAGCAACAAAGAGTCTGGTTGGAAGCCAGCCATACCGGTACTATTGGTTTCTTTGGCACCAAGTTAGGCGTTATTGGTATCGAAGAGTTCACTGCTGCCGCTGCCTTTGAACCGCCGCTCAAAGGGTTCATAGGCGGTCTACGTAGCGGGTCATCCCATGAGGGGTGGATCATCACACTAGACAGTCGTAGAAAAAAAACAAGAATGCATTTCCCCGCCTTCCCGGGAGAGTATGTATTGAATGCCCTGTGCTACCGTCCTGTCTATCCCATACACCGGGTCCGACTAAGCAAGCTGGAGACTTTTTCGTCGCCTGGTAAAAGAAATTCGTAAGTAAGTTTGGTGGTAGGTTTTATTTAGGCACAAACTATCAGTCGACTTGAGTGATGATTCCTGACCGAAGCAACACTCGGTGTGTACGTTCTTTGCACCAAGCGAGTAGCCCTGGGAGATATGTAGACAAGGAAACGGGATAATACTATGACACTAAGAATATTGGCGTAGAATTAAGAAACCAACTTGTATTCCTTTATTTTACAGAATCACGGCACTCTTCTGGCCATCACAAAGAGCAAAGTAACCAACCTAATATTACTCCCGTAGGTATGATCCTTATTACTAGAAGGGTAATGGGATTCCCACTGCATTATTATTGACCGAGGCAGTTCAAATTATGCATACGGTATATGCCTAACATAACGCAATGGTATATACAAAATTACAAATAATACAGGGGTGTCCCCATCAAATGCAAAATCGCCGTAACTCCTCGCTTTCCCAATGTCAACCATAGCTTTTCCTGCTCTCTAAAAATCAGCTGTCAACAGGGCTAAGATAGGCCTGTGAACGAATTCCGCAGACCACAATCTAGGCCTCTGGCTCGACGCCCATCGAGCGAGTGAATCGGAAAGAATGAAGCGCTTGACAGTAACACCAAACTCCCAGTCTGGTACACGAGGTACTGATCGAGCGCTCGGAGCATCCCGATCCTCGAACATCTCTGTCTTGACTCTGCACATGTCCGAATCGATCAGCAGACTCGAGTCCACGTGTCTGTCCTTCACTGAGCCTGGTACCCTTTTTTTGGCAATGCGTGCGACATTACTGGGCTGGCCGCGTGGTGCGCGTAGCACCTCGACTTTCCATGGTATGCCGCTAGGAGGCGAGAAGTGTCCGTCTCAATATCGGAGACCCATGTATGCAAAACTGGCGAGCGAACCTTGCCCTGCATTTTCGACAAAAGAAGTCTAATCGGGCAGTCCTGTGATTATACTAGCCCTGACGTCGTTCCCATATCAACGGCGAACAGGAAATCCGGGCGGTGGGGCTGCTGCTCCTGGAGGCCCAGGCATACCTGGAGGAGGCATGTAGCCTCCTGGCATGGGCATCGGGGCTCCATTAGGTGGAGCGAACCCAGGGGGCGGTGCTCCAAAGCCTGGGTGCGGCTGCTGCCCAGGGGGTGGCGGCAGGCCCATCGGGGCCGGAGGACCACGGAACCCTGATGGCGGCATTCCGGGGTGGAAATTACCTGGAGGCCCACCCATGCTAGGGGGCGGACGAGCTGGCAGCCCGGAGGGAGCAGGAGGCAATGCGTGACCACCCATCATACCCATGTGCCGCCCAGGACCAGCTGCCTGGGGTGGCATATGGCCGCCAAACCCAGGTGGGCCGCCACGAGGTGGAGGTGCACCATACCCAGCAGGGATGCCGGCCGGCGGCACCATCGGGGGCGGGACTCCAGCGTGCGGCTGCTGAGGAGCGCCGCCAATTGGACCGTTCGGGGCTGCGGGATCGAAGCCTGGGGGAGGTCCTGCGGCCGGGCCCGTGGGAGTTGCTGGTGTCGCCCCCGCTGGTGTTGACGCGGGAGCGGACATGAGGTATGCTGGAGGTAGAGGCTGCTGCTCGGGAACAATGTTGTGCTTCTTGCCTTCGGCAGCCAGCTTTCGCTCGGCCTCGTCACCGTGACGCTCGCCCTTGCCGTCCTTCTTGTAGGCGTACTCGACGGTGATCTGCTTGCTTAGCAGGTACTGGCCGTTCATGGTGTCTCGGGCGGTGTCACTGGCTTCGAAGCTGTCAAAGTTGACAAAACCGTAACCCTTGGAGATGTTGTTGGCGTCGCGTACGACATTCGGAGGAGTGACGAGCTGGCCGAAGCGACTAAAGGTGTCGAAGAGGATCTTCTCGTCGACCTGGGGGTCCAGGTTGTTGACAAAGAGTTCGGCGCCGATCTCGGCCGTCTTTTGCTTGTCGGCGCTGGCCTTGTTGACGCGGATGACCTTGCCAAAGACACGGATGCCGTTGAGCGCGCGCGCGGCGTAGTCGGCGGACTCGGGGGTGTCGAACTCGACGAAGCCGTAGCCCTGATGGGTGCGCGAAACACGGTCCATGGGCATGTGGAGGTTCACGACGGGGCCCATCTGCGTCATCATTTCCCACATGAGCGCCTCCCCGAAGCGCTCATCCAGGTTGCCGACATAGACGGTGGCCTCCTTGTTCTGCTCCCAGTGTTTGTTGGACATGATGGGCGGGTTGAGGCCGAGGGAGGCAGTGGTGCTGTGCGTATTAGGTGTGGTGCTTGAACTGCCCAAAAGGATGCAGGTACGGAACGGGGCACGGGAACCGCGTCGCCGTTCAAGCTTGAAATTTTGCCCAGGGCGGTCGGGGGAGCTCTGTGGGGTTCGATTCTTATCAGGGATCAGGCACCTTGAGGTCGCGCTTGCTTTCAGGTTCGCAACTAGCTGACATCAGCAATCATTGTTCTCAGTCTCCACATCTTCGAGGCGTTGTATCCACTCTGGTCAAAATTTAGAGGTTATGGTCCAGCCATGATTCTTTTGACCATTGCGCGCGCGACAGACAACCTCAAGACTGAGCATTTGATTTCAACCCAGAGTCCAAGGCACCACGAAACATCCATTCGTCAGAGCCGGCATTGCCTTTGTTTAAGCAGACAGGAAAACAAACAACCCACTCGCACAACAACTTCCCGCAAAGCCCAAAACCAACTCAGTCTTGACGATGTTTGCCCTTTCAGAAGAGTCCAAGGTCCGCCTCATCAATCCGCACTGATACATACATACCTAATACCTACCTTGCGAATGCGCGTCCCTCACCTCGAGCAAAAACACTGACAGATTTGATGTTACTTGTATCAGGAGCGCATTGGCAAGCTCATTGATGTCTCACGCGTTGCCATGCACTATGGTTACCTGCCCCTGATCCTGTATCTCGGCTACACCAGGAGCGAGCCTCGCCCATCATTAATCAAGTAAGTTCCCGAATAATTTTCAGGCAAAGACTCTTGACCCAGCTCAGCATGCTGACATGTGGTGGTTAGGCTTTTCTCCCCCCTCGAGTAAAGAACCGTGTGGATCGAGCTTTTTGCGAGCAGTTACAAGTCTAAGGAGAGCTTGTGTACTTCGCTGGGGTTGAAGCGACAGTGCGTGTACAATGATATTGCCCAAATATGGGCGCAAGGGGCACTTTGGGACGGGAAGACGCTGCTGTCAAAGTTCTCAACTGTCGTTTGGCGACGCTGTATTATATTGTAATGAGCATCACTCGATAGACCGTGCTCTACGAACTTAATGATCTTGGCGATACAACCGCTGCCGTGCCAGAGCAATGTTATGTTTTACATACGCCTGAGCTCTACCTTAGGCCCAGGAACTAGACATGCGTTGTCTTATTTCTGATCTTGCTATTAGAATACATGGCTTTGAAATGACCAACCAGTTTGAACGGACCCCGTCTGACCCACGTGATATAAAACACAACCGCTACAAGACATTGATCATCCGACTTTAGCTCAAGTAAATAAAGAAATGAGAAATAAAATACGTCTATAAAGTGAAAATGCCTCCCACCTATCCAGCTAGCTATCTAACTGTAAATATAGATGTCGTGGGAGTTGTGGTATGAATTCTTTTTGGCCCGAAGACTACTGATATCATGGGATTGCTGACGTCAAAACTTGTAATTAAAGTCTTCGCCAAATTACTTTCATCTCAATAAAAACTACAAAAAACCGCCACTCTTTATTCCATTCATCAGACAACAAAAAACTAACACGATGACGAACTTGCAAGGCGTCTTCAACAAGGGACAGTAGAAAAAAGAGGTGTATTAATGGTCGCGGCCAACAGTGTAGGTCGAGATGGCCTCTCACCTGCCATGGTCGAGACTGTCGCCGGCCTCTCCGCCGGCACGGCCGCAACGCTCGCCGTGCACCCTCTAGACATTGTAAAGACGCGCATGCAGAGTAAGGAAGCAAGAAAAGCCGGCGACTCCTCTAGCCTGGCTTTTCCTCCCCTCAATGCAGAATCCTGCGATGCATTTTCCTTTTACTAACTCCCAGCCCCCAGTCCATCGCAGCAATGCAGCCGCGGCAGCATCGGCGTCATCGAAACCAGGCCTCGCACAGCAACCACCGCCGCTCAGAGCCGTGGCCGTGCTCAGGAGCCTGGTGCAGACCGAGAAGCCCATCGCCGCTCTGTACCGAGGGCTGACGCCCAACCTCGTCGGCAACGCCACCAGCTGGGCCTCGTTCTTCTTCTTCAAGAAGCGCTGCGAGCAGGCCATCCTGTCGCTCAAGAAGCCGCAGCCCGCCGCGGACGGGAGCCTTGTCGTCAATGATGGTGACAAGTACGACGACGGCAGCGCCAGGCTCACACCCCAAGACTACTTCGTCAGCTCCGCCGCCGCCGGTGCCGCCGTACAGGTGCTCACCAACCCCGTCTGGGTCCTCAAGACGCGCATGCTCTCGTCCGATCGTGGCTCCGTCGGCGCGTACCCCAGCATGTGGGTCGGCGCCACTCGGGTCTGGCGCGAGGATGGTCCGCGCGGATTCTACCGCGGCCTGGGCATCAGCCTGCTCGGGGTCAGTCACGGCGCCGTCCAGTTCGCCGTGTACGAACCGGCCAAGAGGCTATACGTTGTGTGGAGGAGTCGGGGACGGCAGCACGATGCTGCATCAGCAGCAAAACCAGCAGCAGGAGGCTCCGTCATGACCAACGAGGCTACCTTGGTCATCTCGACGGCGGCCAAACTCTTTGCCAATGCCGTCACGTACCCGTACCAGGTCCTGCGCAGCAGGCTGCAGAACTACGACGCCGAGAACCAGTTCGGCCGCGGTATCGTCGGGGCCGCTACGCGGCTGTGGCGGGAGGAGGGCGTCAGGGGTTTCTACCGTGGGCTGGTCCCGGGCGTCGTGCGAGTCCTGCCCGCCACCTGGGTCACCTTCCTCGTCTACGAGAACACCAAATACTACCTGCCAAGATGGACTGCAGGGAGCCAGGCATAAGGGTCTACCTTGGGGGTCTTTTCTTTGGGTTTGACCGTGTGGCTCCCCTCGCACCTCTGTCTCTTCCACTCCAAGGTATTATCACTCTTCGTCTGCTTCTCTTCCTATCTCTATCTATTCTTTGCCTATATTTGCCTACTCGGAACACAATAGAGTGGCGCATCAAACAAGTGGCGTGCATTTTCACACATGTTCCGGAGCCTCGAACCAAACGACAGCGGAACACACCCCTTTGGACCCTTATCTAGCTTTCCAGGGCATTATGGGTCTTTTAGGGCTCTTGGGCGGTCTGGGGAAGCCGATGGGGTTTACTCGAACCTCGTGGTCTAGATCGACAGTAGCAACTTGTTCTTCCATGGTTGCTATAACACGGTAGCAGATCGGTAGGGGTTCCGGGGGGTCATGAAAAAAAAGAAGGACCGAGAGGCATCTCCCCGGCCTTGAATAATTGGACGAAAGGGTTACTCGGCTCAGTGCGCATGGCCCCCATCACATTAGAAGGTGGTTTGTATGAAACATAGAGCGCAAGCTTCAATCTTTTACGTCCATACTTGCGTGGTGAAGTTTACATGTCGCTTCCTCCCCTGCCAGTCTTTCAAAAAAAAAACCATCGGCAGATTCCAGAAGGGAATGTGAGCTTATGGGCACATCTCTTGGCCGTTTACGCGAGCTACTTGGGATGAATCAGCAAGGGCTAAGTATCCCTTCGTCATTACGTGCCTACGGTTTCCGAAATCTCGTTAAACCTACCGTTTACAAACCGCTTGGGGGACGCTCCGAGATTCCAAGGACAACGATATCCCCATGCATCCCCCACTTTACTCAAGATGAGTAAGGCAAGGCATCGACTGATGCGATGCAGCGGGCATCCTGCAATGTCTCCAGATTGATCGTCGACGTCAACAAGTCGTCTCTGGCCTAGCCGCTGAAACCACTACTCTATGCTTGTTCAGGTTGCACAGACTCGGCATGGCCGACCCAAGACTCGGGCATATTCTTGGTTTGACAGGCCATCCAGTAGAAAGGCACGCAATCCAGGCCAGTGGGACGTCAAGAAGTAAGAGAAAAGGCGAGCTCTTTGTCTTTTCTTTTTTTTTTCGTTTTTTCTTTTCTTTCTTTCTTGCTTATGATGCTGGCCCGCGAGATTCCAAACTAGCCGGGTTCCCTATCCGATCCAGCAAGAGAGGTTGGGTGGTACAGTATGCAAAAGAAGCTGTTTGAGGGGGAGGGACAGACTCCCGTGGTTGTGTGTATGTGTGTGTGGTATGTGTCCAGTAAGTTACTTCGTACTCTGAAAGTCTGGTTCTGTATCGTACCATGCAGATGGGCGCATGTGCGTGAGTTGCACGTGTGGAAATCGACCACGCGGGCAAAATCGGACCTGCATAGCTCCCAGGATAATAGGTAGGGTAGGCCCCATGTCGAAAGGGTAAAAGGAAATCCAAGCTTGAAACAGAGGCGCTTCTTTTGGTCGTCGTGTGCTACTACGCAGCATTGCCACAAGAAATGACAGGTCACCGGGATCAGCGCCCGGTCTCCTAGTACTACCAGGCGCGAGGTGGCGGGTTTGCAGGGCCTGGCGATACAGCTCTTCCTGACTGGGAGAAAGACTCCGCTACATCGAGAGCCTGTGCCTGGGCTCTGTACATGGGTCTGATCAAAATTAGGGGGGCGTGCTAAGGTAAGCCGGAGAATGCCAGAAAGCCCAGTCAAACAGACACTGGACAGAAGTGCAGATTAATTAATGTTGTCAGGGTGGCAGAGAGTTGAGGTTGGCAAGCCCAAGATTGTGAAAGCGTGAATTTTGATGTTGATGCTGGTATTTATGGTTCCCCCTGATTCATCCGAGCTCGTAAACTTTTGCATGACGCTTTTGGGAGGGCACACGGTCAGGAAAAAACAGAATACTATAGATGGCGTTATCGAGCAACGGGCCCTCCCTCGCTGCCAAGTAACCGTGGAGTACTGCAGGGTTAGACAGATGGAAGCACCGGAGCAGAGTTCCACTTCTCCATCCCTCAGACCTCCTTTCCCCGCCGTTTCAATCCTCCCTTTGGACGGAGGAGACCCGGCGCTGCGATGATGACCTCGCCGTGGTTCTTAGCTACTGCAGCTTGTCTTCAGTGTCTATATCAGGAGGCTAGGATTATAGCCGAATAATAGTTGCTGCATCAGTTCGTCTATTTTTTTTTTCGTCACACTTACACACACACATACACACACCAGCGGTAGTCAGTTCAGATGATCATCGGCATATTGAACCCGAAACAGGCTGTTCATCCCAAGTAAAGACGGCGCAGCGGGGCAATCAATACTCTGTTGTCACCTTCAGTCTCTTTTTTTGTCAATTTTGCCTCGTAAACAACAGCATATTTCCTTGCGTCACAGCAACATAATATGAGGCCGCCGAGGGTTCTGCGGCATCTAGATCTCATATGTCTGCCGCCAACCTGAACAGCTGAGATGACTTTTTTGGTAACGTACGGTGGCGATTGCAACCACACCTCAGCGCGTAGTGGTGGCGCGCAGGGGACATCTCGAGGAGCCTGGTCCGGAAGGCTTCCCCTGGTGCCAAGGTGCATACTGACAGGGGTCAGGAGCCGAAAGAGGTTCCTTGCAGGTCGGAGGAAGCAACACACTCTAACAGTTGAAGCAACCACAGAGGAATCTCAGTCATCTCATGAAGGCCGTCTCGTCCATCATCCAAAAAACCCCTGCTTGGTGCCCACAGCCGCCATGGTAGGATTTTCAACTGGGTCTTTTGGTAGCTCCGAGCTCGTCACGATCCTCTGTGCGCAAGTTTACTATGGAGTCAGACCCTCGGTTGTATAATTATTAGTCCGCAAATGGTCTCCTCGCTAAAATGCATTCTAAACGGTCAGAGGGGCAGTTGGTCAGAGAGAGGGAGCGGTGGGGGAAAATATGACAAAAAAAAAGAGCCTGGCGCGTCGAGACGGTCATTTGCAAGCAGGCTCTTCACTCTGAAGAATCGTTGGTTGAGAGGAAACTCGTGTGGGAAATATCAGAAATGATTTCAATTTTCTCACCCTTGCATCCATGCTCTTATTGCTGCAATATCGGGGATACCAGCGACTAAATTTAACAAATGAACCCATGGAGCATGTTGCAAAATAACGGGAATAAGACATAAAACGTATCGATATGGCCCCCAAAGGCAAGGAATGACAGGACCGCGGCGCGCATCCGTAAAGTGTGAAGGAGTGTGTGTGTGATTGAACGCCCCTGACGTACTTCACAAAGATTAGCATCACAATCATGTTTGATCAATATCATTCTTACTCCTTCAAGACACTGCTTAATATCCTACTTACTCTACAGTATGTGTGTACGATCGATATGCGATGTGCATGGCAAGCATATGCGCGACTAGCGAGGCTCGCTTTAATTTTTCTTCTTATCCTAGTACCTTTTTTTTCTTTGCCAGAAACCAAGAAACCGGTCATAAGATCGGATCGTGCGCGTCTAGGTCCGGTACTCGCCTGCGTAGCGCGATGCCGAGGGGCAAAGTGTGCCGATTGTAAAAGGATCGCCAGCATGGGGTGAGAGGGAGTAGAGGTAGAAAGACCCAAATGGAGATTTTTTTATCAAAAAAGGTCGAGGTTTCGATTGGTTCGATGAGACAAGGAAAGAAGCGGGGTGTTGAAAGTAAGGTACAGTAGGTAAGCAAGGCAGGACAAGTAAGGAAGGAATCTATCTACCTTCCTAGGCTTGCTGGGCAACCTGATTTGATTGACCAGTGGATCATCATGGTAAGTATGCGAACCTCTTGGCTTGCTTCCGGATGAAATACCATTACCTATCCGGATTATCAGTTGAGATCATAGATACATGTAGGTACATAGGTAGGTACCTATACAATACATACGCGGACATCCAATTGAGCCGCGCTTGCAGGGTAGGGAGCAGAAAAGACCAGGGGTATGGGATGGAAGGGGCCCCCGGGGTGAAATGCGCTGCAATGGGTGGAGTTATATGTACGCAAAGAATGCATCATTCCCCTCAGAAATATTTTGTGAGAAGTGACAGAAGCTCGTCGGGGATTGGGAGAAAGATATGCCACAAAGGGCTAGTAATCTGTCTAAAACGTTGCAGGTGTGCTAGACGAGAATCGATTGGCTGATACCATCAATTTTCTCTGCCAGCTCCGAGTACTAAGTCAAGGGGGAGGAGAGAAATGAGGTCAAAAGGTAACGGCCAAGGTCTGTGGGCACTGTTGGCTTGCCCCGGTCGGTCGCTTGGATTTTTTTTTTCTGTCTTTTTTTGGAATGGAGGCAGGGCTGCTAACCTCCACTGCCTAAGGTAGCTAGCTAAGCCAGGCTTGCCAGGCTACCTCTCCGAGCTGTCTCCTCCCTTGCTCACAGACCCCAGAGGCAAGTTACGGGCTACCCTACCTGCCTTACCTACTACCTTGCTACATACCGTACCTTGCCTGATCAATATTGCGAATTCGTGTGCGTTGCGCCTTGCGTTTATCTCACAGCTCATCCCATAAAAATTCCATATATGAGCCAGACCACGTGGAAATCCAATCGTGCATAGCTGTTGTGTGACTTCCTCTCCCCAATGTAAAATAGTCAAGACGGGTGCCCGCATAGCTTGATGCATCTTGCCCTAGGTACACAAAACACTGTCAGTCAATAGGGCAGAGGAGAAAATATAGAGATCCCGTAGATAAGATTGATATTGATTGACAAATAGCCACTACGGTAGTCGTTCATAACTTCGTACAGTAAACAAAGATTGTCAACACCCTAGACCCAAATAGAATAAGTCCTACGGTCGGCAGGGCACCTACCGTCATTTACAACCCGGGGTTAGTCAATCAATCAATCAATCAATCAAGCTTCGATTCTAATCCATGTTGTCCATGGAATAATCTAAGCTCTATTTACGCTACTGTAGTGAGGGGAACAAATCAGGGTGTGCACGGTACAGTAAACTTGGGGTGAGCTTCGTTAGTCAGTCGTAGGCCAGTTATCAGTAGTTTCGAGTCTTTTTCCCAGCGCTGAGCGGATCTCTTCCGGGACGGATCGAAAGTTCGCTTCGCTACCTAACCTACCTTTGGAAGGTAAGGAACCCCCACTCGCGGGTTCCATGCAATTGAGGACTGTTGATTGGCTGCGCGTCCCATTTTCAAGAGATTCCGGTCCGGAAACCGGGTAGAGAATGGGTTAGGTAGTCGGTAGCAAGGTTGGTACCTTTATGTACGTGCAAAAAAATGCCCGCTCAATGCTCCTTCCTTTTTCTGTTTCCTGAGCATCCGAAATGCTTGGTTGCCAAGGAAAGGTTTCTCTCAAAATGATCGTGTACATGAGGAAGTTACCTTCCATGGTGCAATAGAAAGAATAATATCGACCCCTCATATTTCTCTTGTATATGGGCTTTGGGCTTCCGTCCATTAATCTTCGTTTCATTCACCCTTGCGATCTGTGTTGCATGCGATTTTGTTTCACTTTTTTATTTTTTTATTTTTTAAATAGTAATAATAATTCCCCCCTCCACACCAAAAAAAAAAAAAAAAAAAAAAAAACGTTGCCATATGCATCGTCCTCATTCTAGGTTTTCCGTACCAATTGGCTGTTTGCTGCGTACGGAACAGCCCGTTTGTGTCCATCTCATCCACTACGCTGTCGTGGAGTGACACACAAGGGTTCCCCGGCTTGTAAGAGGAACGCCATGTTACTCCGTACTTTGTTGCTGTTGGGAGGGGGCTTGTTTTGCTATTTGTTGTGTAACCGAATGCAAGCTTTCTCTTCAGCTGCCTTGCTAGAATTAAAAATCCAGCTGATACAGCCAAAGAGACAAAACGAGTACAGTGCCCCAGATGGAGTAATTTCTGATCACTAAGCGGAAACTATTGCATGTAAAGCACGTAGGTACATACGTGACGATCCTTCGGGGATGAGATATCATGCCCTGCTCACCCACCCACAGATATCCCC
The DNA here is from genome assembly GCF_000002495.2 of Pyricularia oryzae 70-15. NCBI lineage: Eukaryota > Fungi > Ascomycota > Sordariomycetes > Magnaporthales > Pyriculariaceae > Pyricularia > Pyricularia oryzae. The sequence continues at coordinate 2,352,164 of NC_017853.1, read as the reverse complement.
AAAAAAGGTAAGGATATATAGGTAGGTAGACATGGTGGAGTGCAAGACCTAGAAAGATCTAGTCCAGGCCTTGAAAACTGGCACCAACTTTGCAGTCCAAGAGGACCTGCCGAGACGAAAGGGCCGAAGGACCCTGCGGCATTGCTTTGTCGAATGCCTGTTGGAAGCAGATTCAACCATGTTCATGCAAGAGCGCCTTCGTTCTCATCACGGGTTGACCAGGCCAGGAGAAAACCCCCATCTCCGCAAAGCCCCACCAAAGACCGCTTTGCCATGATTCCTTCGTACTGCGTAATTAATGGCGTAGCGCAGCTGGCGGATCTCGCCTTGCCCGAAGTTAGGTGCTCTTTTGGGGAGCAGCATTACGGGAGGCGAAAAGGGTGGAAAGAAATTCCCGAAGCGAATTCTAAAGTGAGTGGCCCGCAGCCACAGTATTGTAGCTGGTCTCAACCACCCAACCCCCTTGTCCTCCGGGGATATGAGTTGCTGCTACCCGGTTCATTCTGTTCTTGCTGGCTGCTTTGCCGAGAGCTTCCATGGGGCACTATGGCTGCTGCCACGGAGTAGAACATGTATGCACTGGGTGTGAGTTTCGTATGACATCCCCAATGACAGACCTGAATACGTAGTTAGCGTGATTCAACCTCGGGACAACCTCAGTGCCTCCATCAGCCAAAAAGCCTCTCAACCTCAACCTCAATCTCGATGTACGGGGGAAGACCTTGGATGGATGGTCGACGACGAGATCCGGACTCTGCCATGGAGACGGGAATAGAATGAGGAAAAAGAAATACCTAGTGGTCCATGGCAAATGTACTGTACAGATAGATGAGCAAAGAAGAAACGATGAAAGAAAGAGCCCCGCGTTCCACTGCCAAACGAGGTGGCTATAGGCCAGGTACGAAAGTGCGACGTAATACGTGCCCAGCTGCTATTAACGTCGAGCTCCAGGTAGGCGATGTTTTAGCGGTAAATTTCTCGGTCTCCAAAATCCGAACCTTCCCAACGTGACCCGGCACTAGCCATAAACAACAGCCGAATGCACCACACACATTCTCTTGTCAAGTTCCGGCTTGACGGTTACGGAGGCGGACATGGCTTCTTGGTTGTAAACAATATTAAAAACTCTATTATAGCCTACTCGAGACCGCGGAAGGCGGAAGGGATGATAATGCGAGCGACGTTTGTACTTGTACCTCGAAGAGAAGGGAGGGTGTGGGAAAGACGGAGAGTGCTGTACATTTTCATTTTTTGTGGTCAAGTGGGCGCAGGATGTACCCGAGGTGTGTAGCGATAACTTGCACATAAACATGGGATGGTTAAGGTTTTTTCCTGGGTCGCCTGCCTCAGTTAGGTAGTATCCGCTCTCGTGCATGGGGAGCTTGCAGGGTTTGGTCCCCACTTATAATCCTTGCTGTGGAGATGCCACACCTGTCAAACAGACCTTCTTGCTGTCGACAAGTTCAATTCTCACTCAAACTCGAGAGATAGAAGGCAGCAAAACCGCGGAAACTTAACTTTCCAAGCATTCAATTTCTGGTCGCGAGATGCAAGCAGAACACGCAAGGTAAGGGAAAAAAACCGATATCTGACAAGATTCTCGCAAGATCCACCGAATACGGCAAGGCTCGATTTCAACAAACCCTGCTCGTGGGGACCCAGGTTTTGTTATTTGTTTACCTATTCTTTGCTGTCCCGTCCGTCTTTGCTCTCGCTGCAAACAATAACAGCAGCGCGGCTCGATGTACTATGTGTGTAAACATGCCCTCTCAGGCTAGAGACCCCCAGTAAAAGAATGACACACTACGTACAACCCTTGAAGACATGCTTAGGTAGGTACCTTAGGTTACACCCGATCAGAGACCCGCGCGTGGGGTCATGAACGGCAGTCGACCAGATCAGACCAGACCAGCCTTGCTACAGGACTCTCTTCCTCGCTTGTGGCTTTCTGGGTATTGACGATTCGACCGGACCTCCCACCATCCGTCGTGCTGGAGGCCTTCCTCTCTCCGTACAGCCACACAGTGCAGCAGGCCCGGAGACCCAGTAAACCATGGCGAGGCTGGGCTGCAAGTGAAAGTACACTTACGGCCTCCTAGGAGCTGGGAAGAAGGAGCAACAACTCACTCCCAGCAGACAAGGTGCAAATGCCAGCCGTCACCAACAGATTCATCCCCCAGTCCTTGCTACGATTGGGAAGCCGGCTGGCAAAAAGTGTGCCTCCTGCTTCCTTTCTCGGTGGTGTTGAGGTGAGGTGGCAGAGGGCTTCTATCATGCCGTGCGCCACGCCCCAGTGTTTTTCTGTTGCTTTCACCCCCCAGCCCTTGCGAGTCCACCATGCAGCAGCCAATACTGTTGCACCCTCAGCTGGGCGAGAGCTACCCTGCTCTATGTATGCTGGCTTGGCTCGTTAATCATCGGAGACACCATCTACTGTACACGGCGGTGTCGAAAAAGTCTGCCCCTTCCCCCCGAGGCTGGTCCTAGGCTCGACCAAGCACTGTACAAAAAACCTCAGGAAAAAAGACTCTACTGTACACCTCCCCCAGGGGGGTCCGTATGTGTGGCGTGCCTTGACCTGGAAGAAGCTTCTATATGCATATTTGGATCCCCTTGTCTATAACACCGAAGACCCTTGGCCGTAGCCAGATTTCCCATGATGCGTACTCGTACCTACGTACCGCAGAAACAACCAGGCTCATGTCCCTGCTTGAGATTTGGTCTGCAGTATCCTGGCTTTGTTCGATCTATAAATCATCCCTATTCCCCAGATCTGATATCCCAGCCTCGCCTTTGAAGCAAAGAAAGCAACAACTTTGATGGTCTAATCTTACCGCACACACCTCAGCTTCCTTACTTTTCTTCATACATAACCTGCGGCGGATCTTTGTTTCTCACATTCCTCTTCTTCTTTCTTCTCACCAAAGTACTCATCACTTCTGTCCTCGATCATCGAAACACAAACCTGACCCATCTCATACTACACCGAGAGATTCATCACAATGAGCACTATGCAACCTCCTCCGAATCACAGGAGCACATGGTCGCACCATGTCAACCCTCACCACCATGTCAACACGGATACAGACTACAACATGCAGATGCACATGCAATCCCACTCATACGCAGCCCATGTACCTCTGCAGAGACCTGGACTCTCTCAACAGATGACCTACCATGCCTCGGCTGGTCCCAGCTTCCCTTCTGGTCCTTCTTTCGGTCATGATATCAAACTAGCTCCTTTGGCCTTGCCTTCAACCCCGAGCCGTGGTCAATCGCCCGCCAGCATACACTCTCAATCACTACGTGGGCCCATGGCAGTTGGCGGCTCGCGTACAGCACCTCGTCGGGAGAGCCCTGAGCTCAAGGCCACTCCGATATCTCCAGCTGGATCGGGCCGGGATATGATTGCCTCTGGATCTCCTGACAATGCAGCGGGTGGTAGGTTAATGAACGTGCTCATGAAAAAGATGGAAGAAAAGGGCCAAGACAGCAAACCAACGGAAACCGAAAACGTAAGTTATTGGCCCACAGTATACACCGGTCTCCTGGCATATTGTGTATTGACAGCTCGCAGCGTGAGGCACAGTACACAGCGAAGGGGAAGAAGAAGACCATTGTATGCCCGTTTGAGGGCTGTGGCCACAGATGTGCCCAGCAGGGCCAGCTCGAAACTCACATGAGGAAGCACACTGGATCAAAGCCATTTGTAAGTCTAGTTGGCATCCGTTCGAATACGGTTCGCAGTTACTAATATGTCTCGCATGTTGTAGAAATGTCGGTTCTGTTCTTTCAGAGCATCGCAGCGTGGAAACCTGAATGTAAGACCTTGACTCACAACTACCCCAATCTACCCACACATGTATGCATGTCATATGTACTGACAATCAGCTCCCCTTGCAACAGGGCCATGAAAACACCCACACTGGTGCCAGGCCTTATGCTTGTGACAAGTGCGACAAGAAATTCCCCACGAAAGGCAACCTGCACAACCATTCAAAGACGCACGACGCAACAAGATATTCGTGCCCCCTGGACACCTGCAAGCGATCGTACTCCAACACAAACAACTTGAAGGTACGAATTGCGCCATGTTATTGCATGACCCATTCAACAGTCAAATTTTCGCTAACAATATTTCTTATTTTTGTCAACAGACACATCTTGAGAAGAACCACGCAGATGCCATTGCTGATCTCATCGCCAAAGTCAACTCTCCAAACTCGCTTAGCGAGGCCGAGAAGAAGCTTTGCGCCTCATTTTTCAAGAACCACCGAGCTTTGAACCGTGGCATCAAGGGCCGAGGCCAGGGTGTCAGGGTTGAGAGGGTGCACCACGATCCCAGAGAGGCTGCCGCCAAGGTCTCAAGGTCCCCGAACATGTCGCAACCGAACTCGAGCTCGAACAGCTCATACAGCGTCAACCCCGCCCCCGACATGCAGTTCTACCATGGTCACATGCAGCAGCAGCTTCCCAGCGTGTCAATGTTCCACTCCCATGGATTCCCAGCCTCGTACCTTGAGACCCCTCAGCCCACATACAACTACCAGCCCGCCCGAAGTTACGGTCACGTTGGCACCGAGATGCCGGGCCCCTCGAACATGTGCTTCGATGGTATGCCTCAAGTTGGCATGCAGTTCCACGGTATGCCCGGAACAAACGGCACAACATCGCCATCATCATCGTCGTCGGATTCAGTATCGAGCGAAGGCTACAGTGATGTCGGGAGCCCCGGGTCGGAATTTGTCTTTGCTGGTCAACGTCACTAAAAGACAACTCAAATCATCTCACTGGAAGCATGCATTACGAATCTAATTGGTTCTATCATGGACAGACCATGACAGATACTTTTTTTCTCAGTACAATTCAGCATAGACGGCAATTTGGCTTGGTTTTTCTTTTCACTTTTTGGCCCTAGCGGCCCCGTTACAATTCCTCACTATACGCACCTTCGTCAGGGCGTCCGATCTCCTTGAACAGGATCCGCGACCATGATTTTTGGGGATGGTCGGCAGCATCGGACCTGTTTTGGTGTGGTTATCTGCTTTTCTCTACAATTTTTGCTCACATTTGCAGCTACTTCTTTTTATTCCTTGGGAGGGTTTATGGGAATGCATTTCTGTGTGCGTGTGGTCTACACGTGGACGGACTGCTTACGCGCAATACTGCTACCATTCCCCCTACTCGCTGTATTTTTCTTCTCTTCACCTTTCATGGGAACTTAGACTTATGGTGGCGGGAAACTTGGGTTGAGGGCTTTTTCTCCTCCCTTCATTGGTGTCTTGATTTCTAGACTCAACGGAGGTTCAAGGCGGTGGGCAAACGATTTGAACGAAGTTGAGGATGGGATGAGCGGACAGGGATTCAAAACGATGGGACGTTGGGTACGGCAGCATCAGGACGGGCGCAATACAGCTTCATCGGGCAGCGCTATCTCCTACTATTGGAAATCTTATTGGGCTTTTTTCGTCATTTTTATTATCTCGGGCCTTTTTCTTTTTTTTATCAAACGATGAAAGGTCGAGAACCTTCGCACACCACAAAGGCGGTCAAAAAAGAATCAAAACAGCTACAAAATCCTTAGACACGACAAAATAAAACTCTTGTATATGTGGTCGTCATTATTGAAATTTTCTTACTAGAAACTATGAACCTCTTGCCATTCGTTCGTTGCATGCGGAGTGAGTTGCCAAGGAGGGGTTGACAGATGCAGAAACAAGTCGGTGAAGTGAAATACAACTCAAATCGCATTTGCATTCTGATTGCATGGAGATAGATGCAATAGTCTTTCCTTTGAAAAAAGGGGGGCGTGGGCATAGGGTAAAGCGGCATGAAAGAAAAAGAAGACTGGGTTATAATTCCGTTCAATGGCTTCTTTGTCGTTTGCTAGTTTACAAAAGAGGCAAGGCCCGGGGCCGAGAACCTTGGAAAACACAAGATGATGAAAGTCGGTGTCATCTAGTGGTGGCGTCCAATCATAAAATATCAGGATGTTACCCGAACGTACCAAGTGTAGAGATCGATGTTGTGTAATTGGCTCGGGATAGGAGGACGGGGAAACTAGAAATGCATCAAAAGGGCGGAGAAAAGGGGGGGCCATAATTTCTGGCCTCGTCGGGGATTCTGATGCCCGAATTAAGGCCTCTATGTTATATCGCTCATTGCTATTCACTTGTCCGACTTTTGTTGAGTTGATATCGAGTTGCAGAAGTGTGTGTGTTGCATTGCGTGTTTAATAGGTTGAAGTGGTGCACATCTAGTTCTACACCGCTGCTCTATCTGCGAAGTATCCTCAGAAGATGCATGTGTGGACTTGGCAACTAACCACACCATAGCAGCGGTCAGGAATTGATGGTGTGTACAATAACGCGGTATATACATCACTATTTGCATATCTACAGAGCATATAGTGTGCCGCTGTACAATATACGTCGGTGCGGATCAAGTCTATCTGATCCGGCATTTGAGCAAAGTGCACAAGCAACTTGGCACAACCACAAATTTTCGAACCATACGAGCGCCTACCATTAGCGGCGACTGCCATGCAAGGTGCAAGAACCAATTAAATGTTCACTTTTCGTTGACAGCGAATCAAGCCACCTCGCCAGGGAAGAGCCCGGCTGCAAACCCTTGAAGAAGGCGTTATATTGCTTCTCCCCTGCTGAGCCATCGCAGCCCCCTTATTCTGGAAACCCCTCCAAGGCCCGACACAAAAGACGTCTAAGGCGTCGGTCTTGGGCACGGCTGGCACGGATCAGGAGCCTACAGACGCCACAAATTCTCAAAAAATGACAGGTCCCTGGCCCGCTGGGGTCGTGTGCCAGCCGTCAACCATTCAGGAACCCCGTGCCTCTCCCCCATGGAGAAGGAATGACCAGTGTCTAGGATGCCTTGGTTCGCTCCTGGTGCATAAGATTGTGATCTTGGCCGCTGGCGAGGTGGCTGAACTAGTAAAGTCACGGTGCAGGATCTTGAGCAAGGCTGCGACCTTTGTTGGCCATGCCACTCTCACACCCCCCTTTCAAGTCCGGTACTGGGTTGGCCTGGCCTGATTGGGTTGCAGGGGCATCCAATGCGTTGTACGGGGATGTGATGATCTTGGGTCCCTGCTTGTCATCGCCTGTCACCGTAGAGATACTAGCTACTGCAGCTTGCCCCCCCAACCCAAGGATCCAGAGGGGGCGAGGTATCGTTGGACTCGCAAAGCAACTAGACCTGGCAGATATTGCCCGAGGCAGGCATCCATCAAGACTTCCGAAGATCAGCCTAGCCAAGTGGAGCGAGCAGAGGGGGTGTGTAGGTTGGACCGCCGGGCAGCAGGACAGCAAGGCAGCATGCAAGGCTTGCAGCTAGCCTCCATGCAGAGTCGACACAAACAGGACGTTATCGCCACTTTGGACCTCGTAGGCCTCCTCACCCTCCAACTCCCAGTCGGCATCATTGATGAGAACCAGGATGCCTGGACGACTTTGACGGGTCAGTTTGCCTTTAGTTAGCCAGGGAAAACAACAAACAAAGGATTGGTCCCTCACAAAGGGGGAGTGGGGATGGTTTTTGGCAGACAAGGAAGTCTTGTGGATGAGGTAAACTGAAGGCTTGCTTACAGGTGACCATCCAGAACAAATAGATCCTTGCGGCCATCGTTCATCTCGTGCTGGCAGAGGTGGTCAATGAGTGCGGCGATGGTAAGTGGCTTGCCCCTGTCGTCGGACTTGGGGACTGTGAGCTGGAGGCGACGCCTGTCGGCAAACAGCATTTCCAGGCCACCCCTTTTTCCGAGTTCGTGGTGCAGGAAATTAGCACAATATCTGTCGACGTAATGCATATTTGTGATAAAATGAACAAGATCGTGATGATAAATTGAAAGGCCGAAGTTCGAGGTGGTTGAATCGGCTATAAGATGAAAAGTAAAAGAAAACAGTCTACCGGTACGATACGCGAAAACACCTAGATTACAGACCAAAAAAAGGAAGACAGCCAGGGGCACAGAACAGGCATCACTTACGAGAATTCAACGACGATGTTCAGGGAGGGAGCCTGTTGGGTCGCATTGTCCTGATCACTACTACCAAGACTTGCGGGCGCTGCCGAGACTGTCTCAACCTGGTGCATGGTGGTGGTGGTGTGCGTGTCTGTGTGTGTGTGTGTGTGGTGGCTGACTTTACTTTGTTGCTCTAGAAGGCGGGGAGACCGCGGGAGTTCAAAAGTAAAACCTAGGGTCGTGAAGATTTGTTGGTGTTTTTAAGGTACGGAGAGTAAGGCAAGGAAAGGGATTTTAAAACGTGGAGAAGGTGAGTGAGACTTTGATCAGTGTCCCGTGCCTGTGGTAAGTGGTAGGTACGTACCTAGTGTACGGTCGGTACCTGAGCGTACTAAACAGTTAGCATGACAGGCACCAAACCCACCCTACAGTACTACAGAACACCCACTGAAACTCAAACCAGGCACGAAAATGCCAAGGATTCCATCAGAACACAGTGCGCACACCTCCAGGTGCGGGGTCCAAAATTTCATCGACAGATGCACACACTGTGATCCAAGCAAATGCAAGATGAAGCTTGGTTGCTTGTTACGACACAAGCAAGTGTTGAAATGGGAAGAAACAAAAACAAGAAAAGAAGGGAAAAGTAAAAGAACCAGGAGATAGAAAGAAACGGAACCTGAGCAGCATCCTTGTCTGAATCTCGTCTTGCTTTCTTTACATCTTTCCACGGCAATGGCCGCACCTGCGTCTGACGTCGACGCGGTATACATTGCAGCCGGCGCCAATAGACACAGCGCCGTCGCCGATTGGGGCTGGGATGGCACTGTTGCCTATGGCGCCGATGCAAACATAGCACTTTGGAGACCAAGGGTACGTACAAGGGTCGCAAGGACCTCCTCGGGAGCCTCAATCTCGTATCGGTATACCCAGCTTGGCACAATGCTGATGTTTAGTGTAAAACCAAAAAAAAAAAAAAAAAAAAAACAGGATGATAGACCTGGAGGCGTCACAAGGCTTTTGAGTGGGCACACGGGTGTCGTAAAGGCCGTCAAATTCCTACCGGCGCTGTCGCAGGGAGGTGATGACGACAAACCTTCATCCTCATACCTGGTCAGTGGCTCGGATGACCAGAGCTTGATATTGTGGGAGCTCAAGGCAGACGGCAGCGCATCAGTCAAGCAGACAGTCAACGAGCATACGGCGCCAGTTCATTGCATAGCCGTCCTCGCCAGCAGCGCGGAGAAATCTAGTGAGGGGCGAGCCACGACAATTCTGGCGTCTGGTGGAGCGGATGCCACCATCAGGATATGGCGTTGCTTCGGGCCAGACGGCGAGCTCAGCCTGCTGCAGACGATTGCAACGAAGCCCAAGTACTTCCCCCTAGCACTATCCCTCAGCTGCTTGAGCCAGCAAGGCAATGCGTTTATTCTGGCCTCGGCCGGGACAAGGGACACCGTGCAGATTTTCTCCGGCTCAGTGGCTGGAGACGATTCTGCAGCCGACTTTCAGCTTGCCGCTACTCTGTCCGGTCACGAAGGTTGGATCAGATCTCTTGACTTTGCTTGGGAGAATGCTGATTCACCCGGGCAAGGCGACCTGCTCCTTGCCTCTGCGAGTCAGGACAAGTACATCCGTCTCTGGAGGGTTCACAAGGGCAAAGAACTCCCGGCCAAGGCAGCGGCGCCCTCAGACGGGACCGCAGTAGCGGGCTCCTTTCTTCCTGGCAAGTCGCCATCAAATAAAGCTCACAGGTTGACCGCTGGCGGTGAAGACTACTCCGTCTCGTTCGAAGCCCTCCTCCTTGGCCATGATGACTGGATATACAGCGCCAAATGGGGCCGTGGATCAAACAAAACATTGCAGCTTCTCTCCACTTCCGCCGACAACTCCCTGGCCATATGGGAAGCTGACCCTGAGTCTGGAATCTGGATCACAAGCGCCAGGTTGGGTGAGCTGAGTAAGGAAAAGGGTGCTACGACCGCTACCGGGAGCATAGGTGGCTTCTGGACTGGGCTTTGGTCGCCGTCGGCCGAGACGGTCGTTTGCCTGGGCCGTACCGGCAGCTGGCGGCGTTGGGACTTTGAGGATGACGGGGCAGGCGGTGTTTGGAATCAGGCCCTGGCTGTTTCGGGACACACGAGGGCCGTAACCGGTATCACCTGGTCCCGCGACGGCAGCTATCTCCTGTCAACATCTCTGGACCAGACTACGCGGCTACACGCCGAGTGGAGGACGCGAAGTTCCGCCGGTGATGATTCCCGGCCGACGTGGCATGAGATGGCTCGCCCCCAGATCCACGGCTATGACCTCAACTGCATTGATACCATTACCTCTTCCCAGTTTGTCTCGGGTGCGGATGAAAAGCTGATGCGCGTCTTCAGTGCTCCCAAGACTGTCGCTCGAATGCTCGAGCGGCTCTCTGGTAAGAACATCATCGGCTCCGGTCCCGGCGAAACGCAAGCTCTACCGGATGCGGCCAACATTCCCGTGCTTGGCCTGTCCAACAAAGCCGTTGATGCCGTGGATGACCAGACAGCCGATCAGGCCGAGGCCGAGGCTGAAGCCGCAGAGGTTGAGGCTGCCATGTCGGGGAGCAAGCCCGCGGACAACGAGAACGCAACTGTATACCGTGCCTCGGCGCTGGATTTTGATCGACCGCCCTACGAGGATAGTCTCTCACGTCACACCTTGTGGCCCGAGATCGAGAAGCTCTACGGTCACGGGTACGAACTCTCCTGCCTGACTACCAGCCACGACGGCAAGGTGGTCGCCAGCGCATGCAAGGCCAGCTCGATAAACCACGCCGTCGTCAGGTTGTTCCACACCGGCCCCCGCTGGACCGAGATAAAGCCACCCCTGACGGCGCATTCGCTGACAGCCACGCGTCTGCGTTTCTCCCACGACGACAAGTACCTGCTGAGCGTCGGTAGGGACAGGCAGTGGGCCGTGTTCCAGAGGAGCGATGGTGAGGAGCCTGGCTACAGCCTGCTTCAGGCTGAGCCCAAGGGTCACACGAGGATGATACTAGACGCCGCTTGGGCTCCGCTTACGGCGAGCCTGGCCCCGGTGTTTGCTACGGCCGGACGAGACAAAGCCGTCAAGTTGTGGTCTCTAAGCAGTGATGACAAGCCTGCCTTCAAGTTGGCACTGATGCTGCCCCAAAGAGCCTCGGTGACTTCGGTGGACTTCTTGCAGCGGTCCGCAAAGGACCAAGAGGCCAGCATCGTTCTCGCAGTCGGCACCGAAGGTGGCGATATTACCATATATGCGATCGATTCTAAGACTTGGTCGCTGATTTCAGAGCAAGTGCTAGAGCAACAGTAAGTTCACCTTCCGATCCGCCCGGTGACCAAATCCTCAAGGTCGATTCATGTCACTGACAACTCACATAGTCTTTGTTCCTCGAAATCTATACTTCAGCTTACATGGCGGCCGGTTGGATCTAGCCAAGACGCCGACGCCCAGCTCGCCATCGCCTGCGAGGATTCCTCGCTACGGATAATAGAGATGAGCAGTCTGTAGCCAGATGAATGTGATGCCTGAATTTATTTGCAGGTGACATCGTTGTATTATTCTATTAGTGTGATATGATGATCCTCTGCAGTGAACTGCTCACAGCAAGGCTGTTGTCTATCCGAGTATGCTCCCATGATTTGCACACCGTCTTTGTTCAAAAACGCCCAAATAACGCCCACGCAGCCACACTGCTATAATTTGGTGTGTGCTGCAAACCGAGGATCCCGAAGTAAAACAACTCTAAGAAAAAGTCAAAAAAGTATATCCGAACCACCATGGTCTTAAGGCCCCGACTTAATCAAAGCCTAGACCGAACTTTTGTCGAACCAGGAGTCCTGCATATCACAACTCCCTCACCACGCTCGCTGCATTGGTCGCCGCGCTGGTAATCTCCGTGATTGCCTCTGAACTGATCGTTTGCGAGTTGGCGGCGGCCTTCACCGCCAGTGTTTGGGCCGCGTCCTTTGCCGCCCCAATCACATCGATGCTGTCGCCGTTGATGTAGAACCAAGCGCGGTTAAAGATGAACACGATGTGCTGCGGCATATAAAGGATCGTGGCGATCAGGGTGAGGGCGTTGACGAGGAAGACGATGGACCCTGAGCATGATGTTTCTTGTTAACATGACAAACTATTCATTCCAGATTGAATTGCTGAAGGTAAGGATTGAAGCAGAGGCCAAAGACACCTACAAAATATGAACCGCTCAGTTGGTGTAAACATGTAGACGGAGAAGGTGACTTCGATCTGGTAGACCTTGAGCTGAGCCCATTTGCCGAAACGGTCGAGTAGTTCCATGTTTGCGGTAGCGAAGAAAAACGCAGTCTCTCCCTACTCTGAAGAAAAAAAAGAAAGAGAAAATATATATAGCGCGTGGAGAGCGTGCTGTATAATTCTGGCGGGGTTTTCGCGATGGGATTCGACTTTGACGTCTGATCTGGAGGGGCGGCCTAACGTGGACTCGGACTCTTCGTCGTTGGACTGAACCGGAGGGAGATCTGAGCGACACGAGGGGGGTTGGCGGAAAATGTTTCTCGAATTAGATGAGATGGATCGATCCCAGTGGCATGAACAACGAAAATAGGAATCGTGGCAGTTGAAGTAATGTATTGATTCTTTTCGAGCAGGCTGTGTCTGGCCAGAAACCCTCTTCTCCCAAACAACCGTCGTCGTTGTTGAAATAGAAAAGGGGTCCCTGCCTGGTTACAGTTCAAATTGCGAAAGTCATTCCATTCCCAGCAAATTAACGGCTTCCCGCTTTCCCGCTGCAACCTTCTTGGTAGAAACAGGGGTGATAAAATAAGCGGCGAGCGGGCCTGGACCATCCTACTCTTTGAATTGCCGGGCTTCGATTGGTTGTTCTCAGAAGATTCAGTGGGTCGGCCGTCCCAATCGCCGGGAAGCGGCCCCATATTAAATTACGCCCGCCCGTTGTCCGCCCAGTCGCGACCGCGTAGGCCGGGACGGACAGGAAGTTTGTTGCGAATTTCGGAGACCGGGGCTGTTCGATTAAACCCGGTCTCGTCACCATCATATTGCCGCGTCGACCCAATCCACAATCTCTAGAGGCTTTGTTGATCAGCAAACGCCCGGACCTCCTTCCAAGGTCATGGAATGCGCTGCCTGGACATGATGTCAAGACCAGCAGGGCACATGATGATCAGCATCTTTGCAAGATGTCGGCAGGTCGTCTCTTTCTCTCAGAGCATCGGAGCTCTCAGCCACCACAGCGGGCGATCGGGATGGTCTCACCCCATGCCACAGGCTCGAACTTTCACTACGTCATGGCTTCCCCTGAAACAGATGCCCTCGCGGCCCAAGCCGCCTCCAGAGACCGAAATTGAAGAGTCATTTCTGAAGGGCAGCGGGCCGGGAGGACAGAAAATTGTAAGGATTCGGTCCCAACGGAGACATCCTTCCCTAAACCCAAGTTTTTCTCCCGTCCGCTTACTGATGTTCTTACTGCCTTGATATAATGTAGAACAAGACGAACTCTGCCGTCCAACTGAAGCACATCCCTACCGGTATTGTCGTCAAATGCCAGGAAACCCGTTCCCGGGATCAAAATAGAAAGATAGCCAGGCAACTTCTGGCCACGAGGCTAGATGACCTCAACAATGGTGACCAGAGTCGATCCGCTATTGTGGGTGCGCACAAGGTGAAGAAGAGGGCCAGTGCTGCCAAAAAGAGCGCCAGAAAGTACAGGAAGCTCGAGGCGGAGAAGAATAAAGAGGCCAACGATAATGTAGACGCTATAGCGGAGGATTCCATAACGAATCTCGAAAAAGAGGAAACGGACAAGCCTAAGGACTGATTTATTGCAAATCTAGCGACTCCGGTAAAGCGATGGCATTACAATTAGAACGGCACCTGACGCCTGATCCACTGGTATCGACCAAGTAGATTTGGCCGCGAAAGTAACATGAAATCATCAACTTTAAGAAGGGTAACAGAGCTAAATTGTATCATCAACCTCCCGAATACGTGGTCCGCCTGCCCGGTTTCTCCGCGCGACAACGCCGAACTACTTAAAGACAAATACCATCGTACTTTTCCTGCAGTTTTAGACATGCCTCCCCCCAACACACCAACATCATGGCCAAAAAATTTCGAAGACATGGGCCTCTCAAAGTCGCAAGCAGCCCAACATCTCGGTTTATCTTGTCGCCGATATTGCTGCGAGTTGGTCGGAAACTTGAAAGAACGGTGGCTACGATTATGCGCTACCAATTTTTTTTGGGAACAAGTCAACAGCCGCAAACTCATGTGAACACGCCCATTGTCGTCTGAATCTGACAGTTTGACATACCTTAGAAGCACTTGCGGTGGACAATGGAAGGTCCGCTCTCGTCGTACTCCTGCTTCGAGATCCACATCTGCTGGAAGGTCGAGAGCGAGGCGAGAATGGAACCACCGATCCAGACGGAGTACTTGCGCTCGGGGGGAGCAATGATCTTGACCTTCATCGACGACGGTGCCAGGGCAGTGATCTCCTTCTGCATACGGTCCGAAAGACCAGGGTACATGGTGGTACCACCAGACTGTAGATATCATCCACATGTCAGTAGATTATTCATGTGAAAGCATGGTTTACTCCTTTAGAATGACTTACCATGACAATGTTGTTGTACAGATCCTTTCGGACGTCGACATCGCACTTCATGATCGAGTTGAAAGTGGTGACATGGATACCACCGCTCTCAAGACCCAGGACTGAAGGCTGGAATAGAGCCTCAGGAGCACGGAAGCGCTCGTTGCCGATGGTGATAACCTGTCCGTCGGGAAGCTCGTAGGACTTCTCCAAGCTGGAGCTCTGGGCAGCAGTCTGGATCTCCTGCTCAAAGTCAAGAGCGACGTAGCAGAGCTTCTCCTTGATGTCACGGACGATTTCTCGCTCGGCAGTGGTAGAGAAGGTGTAACCGCGCTCGGCCAAGATCTTCATCAGGTAGTCGGTCAAGTCACGGCCAGCCATGTCGACACGGGCAATGGCGTGGGGCAAGGAGAAACCCTCGTAAATAGGAACAACGTGAGTAACACCGTCACCGGAGTCGAGCACGATACCAGTGGTACGACCCGAAGCGTAAAGCGACAGAACGGCCTGGATGGAGACGTAGAAAGCGGGGGCGTTGAAGGTCTCGAAGACGATCTGCGTCATCTTCTCTCGGTTGGACTTGGGGTTGATAGGAGCCTCAGTCAACAGAACGGGGTGCTCCTCGGGAGCCACACGCAGCTCGTTGTAGAAGGTGTGGTGCCAGATCTTCTCCATGTCGTCCCAGTTGGTAACGACACCGTGCTCGATGGGGTACCGCAAAGTGAGGATACCACGCTTCGACTGGGCCTCATCACCAACGTAAGAGTCCTTCTGGCCCATACCAATCATGATACTATGCAAACTGTCAGATCTCTGCCGACGCGATGGATATCATCATCCAGGGGCTAGGGCCTTGGCAGGATTGGCCAATGTGGGCCCTGGGAAATGGAGTACTAACCCATGGTGACGAGGGCGACCGACAATGGACGCTAATCGCAAAATTATCAGTCTCTCATTCTGACCAAGTATCGCGGATGCGACAGAGCACATCTGTCGACAAACCGGGAGCTGACGGTTGTCATATTGGAAATTGCGGGGCACTTACGGAAGACGGCGCGGGGAGCATCGTCACCGGCGAAACCGGCCTTGCACATACCCGAACTACGCAAAACATTGTCAGTATCGCGGCGTTCGAGTCGGGTTTGTTTCCTTCAGATAGCTGTCGAGGTCGCAGGCGATGCGGATGGGGGGTTGCGTCGTTTCGTCGCCCGAACAGTAGGAGCCTCAGTGAAGCTTCTGGTGGCTGGTAGCGCCTGCAGGCATGATGCAAAGCTTACCCATTGTCGATGACGAGAGCGGCGACCTCCTCTGCAAATATAAAATCGAATCAGTATTCTGCGCATGAAGACATGGCCACGGTCAAGCGCAGGCAATGGGCCATCGTTTTCGCGATGATGCTGGCGAAGGACAAAGCTGTCTGGTCCCTGTCGTGTGCGGCAGGAGAAGGCGGTGGGTAAAAGCATCACGACATACCTTCCATCGTGACGGTTTAAATGTGTATTTTTTGAGAAGAAATTACTCAGAAAAGACGGATCAAACAAGGGCAGTCGGTCGAATGGACGCGCAGTTCCCGGAGCAATGATGCTTCTGAAGATGTAGAGCAGAGATTGTTGTCAGACGACAGATTTGAATGGGAACGTAGTAGATTTTAGAGGGCGAGGTTGGCCTCTTGTCAATTTGGTTGAGCCGGCTGGTCTGTGTGGATGTGGGCGCCGGGGGGCGGAAGGAGAGGATGTCACATTGGACTGACTGGAGGGTGTCCGTGCTGGCCGATTTACGGGGTTCCATTGGTCAGAGGGCTGCCTGCCTGGCCTTGCTAGAAAGCCGAATCGCTCGCCTCTCATTGCCCACCCCCGCCGTCATGGTTCACTACGTATTATCCTGGTGGAGCTTGACAATAAGGGATTTTGCTGGTGATAGATACAGTGCCAAGTCGTATGAGAATGCACGTTGAACTTCTGGCACATGCGGCTGGCATGTACTGTACGTAAGCTTCAGCTTCTTATATAGGTAAGGTAGGTACCTGACACCTTGTCTTGGTCAACGTAGCTTACCTGGGTAAAGTACCTTAATGAGGTGCCTACCTTACCTATGTATCTACCTTGTCTATCTTGATGTCTTACACCCAAGCACACTGACTGCCATATAGGAGTAGCCTAAATATTTGAGAAGGAACTTGCTTACCCGTCGCAGCGCTAAGAAAAGGAGGGCTGTCAAGCCTGTGCGCCAGTGCGGGGGAACCCTCCCAAAATTCATGGTCAAAGTTCGCGCATGCAAGCCGCCTGGCGTTCTGATGTCACTACCTATTTTGCTGCACTTGGCAGATTTCCGCTGCTTGCGCGTATACGGATAATTATAGAAAGGCAACAACGTTACCTATCCGGTTCACTGTTTGAGTGTCGTCTCATACCTAAGCGCCTCTACACCCCTTCAGTTATAACTAGAATATAGTTGCCACATATATCTTCCGCCTAATAATGCCCACACGCGTCTTACGGTACATGGACCAGTTGAAAAGGTAATGACTGGTTGTAGCATTCCTACGACACTATCTTACATGTAGTTTGACGGACTGTGCATTCAACTGCGTATCGGGTAAAGGTTCAAATTGCTTTGTCATTACTGAGTTCAATGTTGGAAGAAGCTGCGTTCCAGAGCATACCTGCCAACCTTTGCTACCTATAGAAGCTTGCGTAGGATGGAAGCTATCAAATATTTACCTCATACCTTCAGGGTTTTTTTTTTTTGGGGGGGGGGGGGGGGGGGTTTTACAACAACCGAGGAGATATCTGCCTTCAATTTCAATATTGACTTGGCGATGTCATACTTTGATTAATCAACCCACTTCTAGGCAGCAAATCATCTTTCGTGTCATGACCGCGCGGTCTTACAAATTATCTATGAAGCAAATCAGATCTACAGGTAGGTACCTACCTATGTATCCGTATGATCTTCACTCGCTGGGCCTTCATGAGCTCACCGGAGAGTAACTATGTAGGGTCGTAGCTTATTGTTGCTCAGCCACCATGCGCAGTAGCCCATAATATATAGTAAGTAGGTAAGGCACCTACCGGTATGACTATACCGCAGCTGCATTTGTCAAATAAATTCAGTTACCTGGTGTTTTGTTTACTGAGCCCACGTTGAAGAATACCCCAAGAAGCTCATTGCTTTTCGGATGACAAGAAGATGGAGGGGCATGGCGGGGTAATAAAAGCTTTAGTATTGTACCTTGGCCAGCAAGGATTAGAGCAACCACAGAGAAAAAGCAACGGTAATCCAGAAAAGCACCAAGGTTTTGTGAAACAGCTGGCACAAAACAAGGTATGCGATCGAAGACAAAAGTCATACTTCGAAGGAAAGATACTGGACTAAAGTTGAAATTCTGAATTGCAATGGCAAACTAGCAGTATGGGAGGTACTTGTGGATGGCCGTTTACACAGTGATGTTTTCTCAACTGGCCGCTAAACCGTTACCGGACCGAAGCTTCTTGAACCTTCTCGAGTCGCGCAACTCGACATCAGAGCTGCAAGCTGCAGGGAAAAAATAGAAGCACGTCGCGTACCACTTTATGCAGTCACATATAAGTTACTTTTTTTTTTCTTTTTTGATACTGTCTGCGAAGAACGACAATCTGATAGAGGGGCTTCCGACAACCTAGCGTTGAACACCACTCCGACATTCCAATCCGCCTGTCCAAACCAGCACAGAACAAAACCCCGAATAAATAAAACAAAGCACAAAATACCATAGAATATCAAGATGGGAGACAAAAACTTGAACGCCCTCTTGAAATGGAGCATTGAGAACACCAACACCGACGGCAGTGCGCCGGCCGCAGGAGCAGACCAGCAGCAGGAGCTACAGCGCCCTGACCCGGAGGTTCTCGCAGCACTATTTGGCGGTCCCTCAGAAGCCGAGCTGATGAAGGCTGCCATGGACGTCATCACCAGCACAGAGCCAGATGTCACGCTCGACAACAAGTTGATAGCCTTTGACAACTTCGAGCAGCTGATTGAGTCGCTGGACAACGCCAACAACCTCTCCAAGCTCTCACTCTGGACACCCCTGCTTGGCCTTCTGGACAGCGACCACCCGGACCTGCGGCGCATGGCCGCGTGGTGCATCGGCACCGCCGTTCAGAACAACGAGCCCTGCCAGGAACGCTTATTAGCACTCGGCGGGCTGCCGAGCCTGGTCAAACTGGCCACCGCCGAAGACCAGAGGGAGGATGTAAGGCGCAAGGCCGTCTATGCCCTGAGCTCAGCTGGCCGAAACTACCAGCCGGCTATGGACGTGATAGTCGAGGAGGTGGGCAAGCAGGGAGGCAAGTCGGACAAGGTTGACGCAACCAACATGGACGCTGTAGATGCAGTCATCGATCTGCTCAAGGCGGGCATTCCCAAGAAATCTTGAAGACGACACAATCGCAACGAAAGATTTGGATAAATGATAGAGGCATAAGGGACTGGGAATTTTAGTAATAGGCGCGGCATGTTGGGCGGGTTGACCGGCGTTTGGCGTATTCTGGGTGATAAATGATACCTTGCTTCACATGCAAACGATTTCATCTCAAAACATGGAAGATTCAAGGAAATTGAACATAGTGTCTAAAGTTTTTTTTTTTTCCAGAGGGCATTACACAAAATGTACAGAATGTGTTATACAGCTGGCTATAACAGATTTGACCAGACAGTTCGTTGCAACGGCTTCATTGCACTTAGGCGAGTGCTCCGTAGAACGGAATGCCAAGTGATTGAAGAAGCAGCCGGGCGTGCCTTGTTGACCTTGCCGATGTGGTGATGAAAACACGGCATCCAGGAAGCATCTTAGGAGGGAATGTCTGTTATGCAGGGTTTCAGTTAGTACTTAGCCTGGCTGTACAGGGTCTGAAGTTTATGCCTTGAGGTAGTCTTACCGAAATGTTAGACTCGATCTCGGGGAAAAGAACCATATCCTTGGGCTCAAAACCCCATGCGATGTTGCCTTTGTTATCACCGGTGCTACCCTTAACTCCTGGCCACTCCTTAATCTGGGGCATAACAATATGGATGCACTTGTCGAGCCATTCATATGCTTGGTTGCCCTTTAAAGTCACCTTTGCACCGCTAGCCTTGCCCTTTTGGAGACCAAAGCCAGCATTGGCGTTCTTATACTTGGTCACCTCAGGTACAACACCTGTGATGGTTTGCAACATGGTACGAGCCGTGAAGAGGTACAACGGGTTGGCGTTGGACTCGGGCACGTGGCATGCAAGCGTGATCTGGGTGATCTCGGGGACATTGGCAAAACTGATATCATGCTCAGCGATGCGGTAACGGGCAGAGCCTCGAGGCGGACGCAGCGGACGGTTTTCAAAGTATGGGTTGTCGCCTTCCCATTTCCGGAACTGTGACTTGTCGACAGGCTTGGTGTATTCTCCAGGAGGAATGTGGTTGTAGGCGAGTGTCAGGTAATCGGACATGATCGTGGACTCGTACGTCTGACGGAGTCGAGGGTTGTTGAAGGGCCCAGGGACGAAGTCTCGTGCGGTAGGGTCCGACTGACGGGGTACCTGCAGTGGATGCAATGGACCTCTATCATACTTAGGGGGAAAGTAGTGGTATCTGCAAAGTAGGAACAGAAGGTCAGATCATCATGGGAGTCCAGAAATGACGGCCTTGGCCTTTTGTTCTTCGCTTATATGAAGACTGGTTGAGAGTCTTCTGTGAGGCTAACCAACCTTCCGCCAGGCAATGCGTTTCTATCCTTCAACCCAACCCACGGCGCCCTCTGCTTGTAGTCCTCGCCAAACTTGGCCTCACTCTGTGATGAGCGTTGCTCCAGGTCATCAAGCTCTGCTCTTACTGCCGGCGCAGCAGTTCCGACTTGCGCGGCAGCGGCCTGCGAGGACGCGCATCGTCGAAGTATAGTCTGGGGTGCTGCCGGTCTTGTAAGAGGGGTTTTGGGAAGCTGCCGGATGCACCGGGACACCTCACGCAGCCCGCTCATGGTGTCTGGCTGAGATGAAATGTCAATGGCACTTCAAGCGTTGCTTGTCTGTTGTCGCGGTCTAACACTTGGATAGCACGTTTTTGTCGGAAAAATTGGACCCTTGTTCGTCAATGGAGCTACTTTTGGCACGGGCGCCCGGCTTGGAGCTGCAAGTTCTGCAACCCACCCTGCACCAGACAATCGATGAGCAACACGTGACTTAGAGCTGAGATGCTACCTACCCCTGTTGGCCCTTTTGCAATGCGAGGTAATACCGCACGTCCAAACACTTTACTGTCGGCGGTTGGGCTGATATGGGGAGTGCAGGGTTAGGGCGCCCCGACGACCAACTTTCAGCTTGCAGCGTCTCAGAGTCTCAGACATCCATAATCAATGCTCCCACAATCGAGGACAGCGTCCTTGGCTTCGTTTGGGTGAATTGAATTTGTTGCTGAAGAAAAAGCGCTCATGCAGATTAGACGATACTAGAAACGCCAACACGATTTGAAGTCGCAACTCAGCATGCTGCCCGACCATCCATAAACAATGACCTGACCGACTGCCTTTGCAATAACATGGCGAACAGATACGGCGGCGGTTCATACCGCAATGGAAACGGGTATGGCAACTTTGGGCGGCCCTCGGACGACCGCGGCGATCGAGGCGACCGGGGAGGTGACAGGTACGACCGCATGGATCGCGGAGACCGAGGAGACCGCGTTTCTCGCAATGACCGCGGCGAAGACTATGACCCGTACGGCGACACATATGGCGGCGACCGTTTTAGTAGCACACCGCCCGCTTCGATGAGCTTACGGAGCGCCGCTTCCCCTTCCTACCGCAACGCGCCCCCTCCACGACAGGCACCGCAGCGTGTCGCTGAGTCGAATGCCGAACGTCAGATCAACCAGGTGCTTGAGCACATCAAGCAGGACTGGCCTGCAATGTGCCAGAATGACTGTGTTCCCGTGCAGCTCGCCCTCCAGCTGCTGGACACCAGCTCGGTCGGACGTGCACACGAATATAGAAACTTTAGAAATACGCACCAGTACCTACAGGACTCGTTAAAGAATATCGTCCACGATTACCATCAGGGATTCAACAGTTCCATCGGTACGTTTCACAAGATTCAGGGAAGCATACAGTCATCACAGAAAAAGGTGCGCAATCTCAAAGAGTCGCTAGCTGCATCCAAGGCCGCCCTTTGTGTTACAAACCCGGAACTTAAGAAGCTCTACAACACTTCGCAAATGTACGATGAGATACTGCAGACGCTTAATGAGCTAGAGGAACTCAGGCAGGTGCCTGATCAGCTCGAAGCGCGGATATCAGAGAAACGCTTCTTGACTGCGGTTGAGGTGCTGCAGACGGCTATGCGGAAGCTTATGAAGCCTGAGCTGGACAATATTGGTGCTCTGGGTGACTTGCGTAGCTATTTGGCAAATCAGGAGACGGCTCTCATGGACATTCTTATCGAGGAACTGCACGAACACTTGTATCTCAAGTCGCCATACTGCCAGGAAAGATGGCAGTACTTGGCCAAGACCCAAGGCCATTCAAATGAGAGTTTTGGCGAGACGAGCACCATGGCACCATTCCATGCTGTTTTGGACGTCATGGACCTCGAGAAAGCTGTGCAGGAAGACCCAGCCCGAAACCCCGAAGCGGACACCTTTTACTATATATCTTTGGTGACCGAATCTCTAAACAAGCTAGGCCGACTCGAGACCGCCATGGATACCCTAAAGCAGCGTCTCCCAGTCGAGCTTTTTGCAATCGTCAACGAGACAGTAAACGAGGTGGACCAGAAGCACCCAAGTTCTCTACGTGGTGGTTCCTCGAGTTCGAATGGGCTACATGTCTATGGTAGCCGCGAAACACAGCTCCGAGCAGAAGTCATATACGATCTTCTGTGGACGCTTTACGGAAAGTTTGAGGCCATTGCAGAGGGTCAGCGCGTGCTACATGAATACATCAAAGCCCTCATCAGGCGGGAAGGTGCTGGGAACAACAGCGCCCTTCTAGGCAGCTTCAAAGAGCTATGGAACTTGTACCAGAACGAGATTCGTTCTTTACTTCACAGCTACGTCACCACCGACGCCGACGTCTACCAGTACAATCAGCCAAAAGCGGGGGCAACAGCCAACGGCAAAGCTTTACGGCAAGATCTGTTCAAGTTTGCCGAAACAGACGCAAAAGCTGCAGAGATTGTGACTGAATATGAAGAGCTGGACGGAATCATCCGTGCAGCAGTTCCAGGCTTGTCGGACAAGACTGGTGACAAGAAATCCTCAGCTGCCGCAGGTGGTCGCGTCCAGCAGGAGAAGCGAAATAATGGCCAAGGTCCAGACAGCGGACGTCAGAATGGCGAGATTCACAAATCGCTCGTCGAGCCGAGCGTTTTCAACATGAGTCTTTTGCTGCCTCCGACATTAGTATTCCTCCAACGACTGAAGGGCATTGTTCCACCTGGTTCAGATCTGGCAACCAGTACCCTTACCTCATTCCTCGACAACTTCCTAGTAAATGTCTTTCAGCCACAGCTGGATGAGACCCTGGGCAAGCTTAGTGACACCGTCTTTGGCGAGACCGACTCGTTCCAGCAGGACCCAGATTGGAGTCTGGTGGCACGCCGACCTGTATTCAAGGGCACGACGTCTTTCTTTGCTATTGTCACAGCCTTTTGTCGCATGCTAGGAACAATCCCACATGACCAAGCTCTCAGCACGCTTATCATTGCCCAGATGATGCGTTACTACGACCGCTGTTTCCGCTGGTATAGAACACTAGTTGCAAAGACTGAGGAGCAAGCCGGTAGTGAGGCCCAAAGACTACGAGCATCGGCTACGATGGCCACAGAGCCGAGCGAGATCCTCGAGACTATGAAGCAGCTTTGGATGGCTGATAGCCCCAATCCCGATCCAGAGTTGCTGGAGAAGGAAATAGCATTGCTGATAGAGCACGCCAACGAGAAAAAGCTTGAGCTCAGCGACGTCATTTCGGATAGAGATACAATCTCTTCCATATGCCTACTTTACACAAGTATGAAATGGCTTGCTACCAAGGTTTTAGGGCTTCGCCATATCACAAAGAACGAAGCCGACTCGTCGAGCTCAAATATGCCCAAGGCCAACAAGCGTTGGTCATTGTTGAATGACCCGAACAAGCCGGCAACCGAGCAAGGTCCTGTGTATCTGCCTATGACGCAGGAGACAGTCCAGTAAGTTGTCCCATGCTGGAACATGTGGACTCGCGAATGACACTAACCGGCATTGATCCAGATCTTTCGATGGCATTGTATCGTCTTATGAAGAGCTCGCTGCCACGGCCCTCCTGACGCTTCACATGGAAGTGCGCAGCCGTATCGCATACTCATTGCGAATAGCCCTCTCCCCAGAGACTGCGCCATACCTGCTTGACCAAGAGGTCTCGGAGCCAGATCCACAAATTTTATCCCTTAATAGCGAGCTGGTTCAGTACGACGAAACCATCACCCGATACCTTCGGGAGCGCGAGGTGTCGTTCATACGGGGCGGCCTTGGGCTACTCATCAACTCATACCTCGTCGTCAACGCGTCTGTGGTGTCGCCCATGAATGCCAAGGGCTGCGGGCGCATGAAACTCAACATCCTGGTGCTGCAGCAAAACCTCAAAAATATCGAAGAGGGTGTGGATCTCGCTCGCGCCGCTGACTATTTTGGTCTCTTTGAAGTTGGACCGGACTCGATTCTCGACAGGGCCAAGAAGGACGCGGCGGATGACAAGAAGGAGGGGATAAGATTTACGTACGATGAGCTCAAGGCACTGATCGAGCTTTGCTTCAGTGAGCAGCTTGCAAATCCCGAGCGAGGAATTGCCGGCGCCGCAAAGAGGCAGATGTCCGACAAGCTGCTCAACCTCAGTGAGATTATGTGGCAAACTGAAGGTTTGGGGACGGTTTGATCTGAAAACAAGATGGCAGACAGGCTCGTGCGTGTCCATGAAAAGATGACGAGCTATAAGACCTCCGCTGCCACTTCCTGCGGCGCCATCCACTACACTCGAATATATAATGATTATTCTTCCATGATTCTCGTTCGTCGTGATGCTTCATCAGGTCGATAAAGCATGATTTTGGAAGGATAAGTCGGACGTGTAGATGCCAGTTGCACACATTTTCCAAGCTTGCCGCTGAATACGAAGGACTGCTCATAACAAACCCCAGATTAATGTGGGGGGGGGGGGGGGGGGTTTGCATGCGCGAGCCGTCGAGGAAGCATTGGGGGCTCATCTTGAACTCCCTTCGTAAATGTGGTTATGATACCGGCAATAATCACCAAATATGTCACACTGTAGCAGTTGAAAGCTTTGTTGATCTGACATTGGTCGGGTGGATATGGCGAGAAGCAGGAGGTTGACTGACTGGCAAATATAAGTGGGGATTCTTTGGCGGAGCACAGAACAGACACCGCCAACTTGAATGAAACGAAAGACGCCTTGAATCTTAATTTTCATCTTTCGATTCATCTGCCAATCTGCCAAAATTGTGAGTTTCGTCGAGTGGAATCACTGAGATTGACGCTGCAATGCCTGGAAAGGAAGGAGAGAGGGAAACGACCAGCAATTCAAAACCGCGCTTCGCAACTCCGCTCCCACAATCGCCTCGCTCGGATATCCTCGAGTGGCGGTTCCCAGCGCCCTACTCTCAGTATGTCTTGACTGGTCGCTCACGAGCAGCCTGGCATACATCCTTCGTCATCCCGCAGCTCAATCTGCTTCTTGACGCCGGTCTTGTGGTGAACAACCTTCGCCCAAAGCATATTTTCTTGACACATGGCCATAGCGACCACACGCTACTCACGCCTTGCTTCGTCACCAGGGCTGATCGGCCAGATATTTACTGTCCAAAGGAGATGGTATGGGCACTCGAGGCCTTCATCAGTTCGAAAACCCTCTTGAACAAGGGGGGTCTCATCACTGCCGATGACCTTGAGGCTGCTGCAGACTGGAACGAGGACGAAGTCGATGAGGTTGAGGTTGAGGATCATCAGGCTCAGGCACCAAGTCAAAACAAAGGCCAGGCCGGCTCCACGGATCCCGCACAGGCCGATAGAGATTGGGACGGCAAAGGCATACGCCCAAAGGGCCGGACATCGTTGGACACACATGTGATCCACGGCCTCACCGACGGCGAGACCATTCCACTGAGACGGGCTCAAACCTTTACGGCGACCGCTTTTGCATGTGACCACACGGTGCCTTGTCTTGGCTACGTCTTTGGGTTGAATTCGAGGCGGTTGCGGCCCGAATATCGTGATCTCCCGGGCGCCAAACTCAAGGAGTTGCGGCAGGCCCAAGGCGCCGAGGCCATCACCGCGCCGCACTTGACGCCACTATTTGCATTTCTAGGAGACACGACGGCAGCAACATTGTCAGTGGGTCCAGACTGGCTCCAGGACGGGATTCCCGTCGTCATCACCGAGTGCTCCTTCTTGTTCGAAGAGCATCGGGCCCAAGCCGAAAAGACCAAGCATACCCTATGGGCCGACCTCGAACCTGTAGTACGCCGGTTTCCCCACACTACGTTTGTGCTGGTGCATTTCAGTATGAGATACAGTGAAGACAGCGTCCGGCGCTTCTTTGCCGAGCTGCCGGACCCCCCCGCCAATATTGTTGTCTGGGCGGATGGTGAGGGGGAGGACGACGTGGAAGCAAGCCGTGCAGCCTCGTGAGGGAAGGTTGATCGGCAACGGGGTGTAAAAGGTTGACACCCTACATTACGTGCATGCATACCCACCTGCCTTGCTACCTCGAGCGCGTGCCTATCTCTTCTACTCTAGAACTAGTTCTATCTAGACCTAGAATTACTTGGGGGCTGTATGATATGGGCCCCCTTAGAACTGGAACTAGGCTTGCTAGGCAGCTAGAACTAGTTCTAGATACCTAGGCGCGCCTCGCCCAGACTCAGCTTGCCAACTGCAGGCTGGCTGTTTGTTTGATGTACGTAAATACCAATCTGTCATTGGTAGTGTGTGATGAGGTCATACATTATTGCCCATCATTCCTCTTTGTATCAGTCGTCGGAACGACACATTTTCCTGCGGAACTTTTATTCGTTTTCCAGGGATCCGATCTTCCTTGCATGGGGGAGAAGGCCACCAATTGGCCCGACATAAGATGCTTTCGATGCATACCAAGCCGACCTAGGTAGGTAATTGGTAGGAGGCAGGCCCCGGAAACCGACAGCCCATCAATGATGACGATAATTCAGTGGCCCTCAAAAGCTTGGCTTGTCTTAAACCCCCGCCAAACCATAACGGTAGCTGTTGACAGGGATGCTGTGGGAACCAATAACGTCATTGTGAGCCGCCTACACTGGCGAGTGGGCTCGGGATTGACGCAAGCCTACCTCGAAAAGCCTGTCAACCTGTCTATCTTTTTGATCTGATTGCAAAGCTGCGACAAACCGACTCTGGCGTAAAATGCCACTGGATGGTATATGTGGGTAAGCGATGCGTCACTTCTGGGCGATTGCCGGATGGGTAGCACAGAGAACAATGCCACGACTTCCGGTGAAGGAAAGCAGCATCGAATCACTGACGTAAACTGTTGCAAGCTTGAGTGCACCGGACAACATCTATAGAAGCTGATCTCTCCCGCAGCCTGCCTGTAAAAGACCATTGATGAACCAGACACATATCGACTGGGCGGCACGACACAACATTCATCAATTCAATCCAAACAACACCACCTGGTTTGACTTGCCAAGGTATATTGTAAAACAGCCATTAGAGTTAGTTGCTACTAAAACATCAATCAACATGGCCGATCTCAACACTGGTTCTCGCAACATCGTACGTGAGGAGCACGAGGACCTTCCCACCCCTAACGTGCCAGGAGCTTTCCCCGGCGAGTCGAACAAATCTTCCAGCGCCTTGTCTGCAAACATTGTTGTCCCTCAGACCCAGCCTGTTATCAGTGGGGAGCCAGCACATCTTGGTAGGGACACGGCAAGCCCACGATCTGCAACCCATCCTGGCCAGGATGCACCCATTGTCACTTCGATAAACGACCAAAGCCCATCAGCCTACACCGCTCACGCATCTCATCCAACCGGTGGAATCCAGCCCTCCTTGAAAAAGGTAGACGACGAAATGCTTGCATCAGCGGCTGAGGAACAGGTCTTGGAGCAAGTTGCTTGCCCCATTGAGGCTAGACCGGCAGATAAGCAGGCCAAGGTCGATGCCATTCATGACAACAAAGACACCGTGACTGCTGGCGAGCTCGCCCAAGAAATCGCAGCCAGCGCAACAAGCGCCGCGGCTGCGGCTGCAAAGGCTGCACAAGAAGCCGCGGCGTGGGCTACGAACAAGGCTGTCGAGAACTACCCGGCGGCTAGGGATACAACTCTCGACGCTGCCGCCGCTGCAGGCGAGACGACCCAGTCAGCCGTGCAGAATGCTGCCTCTGCCCTTCCCGATTCTGTCAAGAACGCTCTCGGCACCACTACCACGGCGGCCACCGGGAATGCTGATGCAAACCCTCCCCTCGAAAAGGTCGCACCCGGCGTTCCGGCGGCTGTGCAAGCATCTCTGGAGCGAGCTGGTGAGTCGCCCGAGGCGGCAGCAAATCCAGAAGCCGTTCAGGACAAGCAGACCCTGGAATCGCAACTTCTCACGATTGCGAAGGCTGCTGGAGTCGACACAGAGGAAGAGCAAAATGCACTCAAGGGAACCCCCCCTTCCACCACAAGCGATATTCCGGCACACAAGGGAGCTGGTACAGTCGCCGCCGTGGGTGCTCTCGCAGGAGGTGCCGCTGCCGTCAGTCATCATCAGCAGAAGCCAAGCCAGCCTAACATGCCTCAGCGTGCCGAGAGCACTGACTACGTCAAAATCCTGGGTACTGAGACCATAAGGCATCAGATTCATGCCTCTGACAATAGCACTCCGGGTCAGTCTGGTACGCCGACCCACCCTCTCTCGCAGAGCCAGAATGCCGGAAACGCATCGGGCACAGGTGTTGGGGCAGTCCAGCGCTCTCCTGCACACGGTGGCGGACCGGCTGGTGGTGCTCCTGAGCACCGTTCCGCCGTTGCTGCACCCGGTCACCTCGGATCTCAGGCTCACGATGACATGCCTGCTTCTCTGCAGGCAAAGCAGAGGCATGACAGCTCCCCGTCCACCATCCAAAGCAATGCAGCTGCCATTAGCTCTGCTGCTGCAGCAGGCGGCATCGGCCATGGACTCTCAACATTCTCGCACAGAGCCGAGGAGCCAACGCAGAACCAGCCGCACAGCGAGCATCCAAGATCGACAGGCACAGCTGCTCAAGCTCCCGGACACGGAATTCCCACTCGCCGTCAGCCCTCGCCGCCAAGCTATGGCCAGAGCCAGGACTCGGCCCAAAACTACAGTCTCTCGTCCGGGGCTGACTCTGGAATCTCAAGTGGCAGGCAGTACACCAACCCCCACTCGGGTGTAGATTCTAGGATTTCTGGTCGCAACGAGGAACAGCCAATCAACGTTGAATACAACAAGTTGGGCTCTGGTACTGTATCTGGTGTTGCCGACCCTCATTCCAACACAAAGTAATTCCCTCGCATGTGTTAGTTAGAGCTCATTCATTTATCGTTTTTGAGATTAGGAAAGTGTAATGCTATTATTTTATGATGACAGTTAATTTATTTGGGTGCGCCTTGTTATCTGCCTATCTTTATGTTCCAAATCATCAACGTGCAAAGGAGGACGTTTCGAAATTGCTGACTTCATTTCACCACTTCCCAAGTTTTAATTTTCCCGTTATGCACATTAAAGGTCTTGGTTAAAATGAGAAAGGGTTTCCCTGATAACTTGCATTCGGTTTCCCGAATCCGGATGGGTTATGATCGGACCAAAATCAGACCAAGGCCAGTATACGATCGTCATCATGACCTGTTGGGGTCTTACTATCATCGAACCGTATTTTGTGGATCAAGATCGGATGGTTGCAGTTCGTGATCACTTGCGCTTGGTCTGTTTGTCATTTTGTTGTGCAATACTATCCCCATCCAAGAAATTCATTGCTCTAATGATTGTACATCATGAAAAAAGTCACGTCCTTATAACCCTTTGTTGGAATATTGGGATATGACACTAACATTAA
The DNA here is from genome assembly GCF_000002495.2 of Pyricularia oryzae 70-15. NCBI lineage: Eukaryota > Fungi > Ascomycota > Sordariomycetes > Magnaporthales > Pyriculariaceae > Pyricularia > Pyricularia oryzae. The sequence continues at coordinate 2,322,476 of NC_017853.1, read as the reverse complement.
CAACAACTCGATCAAGTCTGGGAATAGTTGGCACTATATGCTACCGTCTGTTCATCCCACTTTTTCTTGAAAACGCAGCTCGTAAGCAACAGCAGCGGCCGTTGAATCATGAATCCAGCAAAGTAAGCCCTGGTAGGGCTGGAACAAAAGCTCCGTAGGGTTCAGCAGTAACCACATACATGGTATAATAACTAAGCTGGTCCGACACGTTGCATAAACTCGTTCTACTGACTTGCTGATCTCACTTGTCATTTTGTACGAATTCATGAAGTCATCTGGTTTCTAAACATGGTGCATCGCATCCCGACACCGTTTTTCTTCCTCTAGGCAACATGCGGTAACAGCAAAGGAACGGGCCGCGTATAGGTCAAGGGCCTATGCATTATGATAGCCACCATTTAGACATAGCTTACCTAAACAGCAGTCTGATGTCTTGTGGGTCGATGCAGCCATAGTAGGTATGGCTCACCAGGAATAAAAAAAAGGGGGGTTTCTCCTTTTTTTATTCTTCTTCTTTGATTCGTTCGTCTGTTGTCTGTCGCCGCTGCCAGGCAGCTCCGAGCCAAGGTGCATGTTCAGATGCAGGAACAAAGCGTGCCAGATGCAACAGATCTCTATCCCATCTCGATCACCTCCCTTACAGCTACTAGTCAGTAGTGTCTTCGACGATATACATGTAATGTAAGCAAAGCAAGCATGTCGACTAGTGGTACCCTGCGTACCTATAGCTACGGCCCGCAGCCATGGGCCGATCCGGGCATTGCATATAACGACATGGCCTGATAAGGTCTGATGTTTTTGTTGTTTTGTTCTTGCTGACCCCTGGAGCTTCTTTTCTTCGGAGCCCGTTTCCCCGTTTCCCTACCAGGCGTAGAGTCCTGTTGAAATCGTAAAGATCTTTCTTCAGCCGAACTTGCTTCGGACGATCCCGTCAAGGTCTCAGCAGAAGTGAGAGGAGGCAGCCAACGGGTAAGCAGCCCCTAGTCAAACCGTATGCCGCTGTCATTGTTTTCTCAACGTCTGCTTTTGGCGCAGGCAACCAAGCCAGTGGAATGGCAAGCAAGGCATGGGGTGAACTTTCATGACGACTGAACAAATCCTGTCGGTACCTTTCCACGCTTGGACTCTTTCCAAGTTTTTTCGGGCCATTACCTCACGACCAAGCGGTCCAGTAAGCATCATGGCAGGCGTACCGAAGAGGGCAGCGAAGGTCGCATCAGGGGCAGAACCTTACTGGCATGGCTGAGAATTGGAGTAAAATAAGTCTTTCAATATGCATGAGAGGACTGTATAAAACAATTCGAGATCTTCCACAATCATTCATCATTTCTTTTCCTCCCCATCCTCATCATCACAACAGCAAATAGGACAACCTTCGCTACAACACAACAAAACCAACCAACATCTTTTGCTATAAATCAGCAAAACAGCCTCTCGCTATCAACTACTCAGCAGCAACAGCAAGCTACTATCAAGATGCATATCCCAACCATCCTCGAGGCCGCCACTCTTGGCCTGGCATTCTTCAGCGCCGCCGCCATCGCTGCTCCTGTACCCGCTAGGATGGATGATGGAACAATGGCAATGGTCAGCCGCTCAGCTGAGCTTGCAGTAAGTCTTATCTCTCTCTTTTCCCCCCCATCTCTTTTATACCATAGCACAAAAAGACAAAGGTATACTGACATTGTAAACTCTTCAGACTGCGGTCTCTGCTGCCTTGCAGATGGGTGCCGGCGAAATGAACCTCCTCGAGGAGCGCGGCAAGAAGAAGAAGAAGGGAAAGAAGGGTATGCGAGCGGATTTCCTTCTCATCATCATTCTACTAATACTACTACTACACACACCCCCTGCCCCCTCTTTCTTCCGATCCAGCTTCACTGACACCCAAAACAGGAAAGAAGGGAAAGAAGGGAAAGAAGGGAAAGAAGGGAAAGAAGGGCAAGAAGGGCAAGAAGGGAAAGAAGGGCAAGAAGGGAAAGAAGGGAAAGAAGTTCCCCCGCGCCGAGGAGGATACTACCGAGGAGACCAATCAGGAGAACGAGCTGATCTTTGAGGAGATCGAGGAGCGCGATCTCATCGGCGACCTGATCAACGGCATCAACGGGATCAACCCCGCGGAGCCCATCGCCGAGCCCACCCCCGCTCCTCAACCCGTCGAGGATGCCGGTCCAGCTCCCCCTGTTGCTCCGGGTCCGGCACCTCCCAAGGCTCCTGGCGCCGCTCCCCCGGCCCCTCCCGTCGCTCCTGCTCCTGCTCCCAAGCCGCCCGTAGAGGACGCAGCGGATTTCGAGGAGGCGGCATTTGAGGAGGCGGCTTTCGAGGATTTCGAGGAGGAGTAAACGCAGAACAACACATCGCGATTCAGATTGAAACACACCAGCAGCAACGAAGTCACAGCATCAGCAAACAAAACATCAGAATGAAAATAAAGGGCGCATAAGAAGCGGAGTTCGGGGTATCATTTTTTGGCTTTGGCTTTTCATCATGGCTGTGTTGGGAGTCTTCGGGGACTTATCGAGGATTCAGTTCATTCATAATAGGCGCGGAGGAAATAAGAGTTGGGAGTGGCTTGCATCAGCGCGCTTCATCTTCTTTTCAGCAGGCTCATCAGCGTGGCATTTCCTTTTTTTTTATTCTTCATCTACTTGTACGGCATTGGGGAGTTTATTCTTTTACTTCCCTTCTTTTCTTGTTCTCTACTACTGAGAATAAGACCTAATTCACACAAATCTTGCCACCAAAGATATTAGTTTCCATGCAAGTGAACAGCTATATGAGATGCGACTAACTTACAATCAGATAGTGAACAGTCTAGATTAAATTCTAGTTCTCACAAAGCCTCTCCTCAACGGCTCAACACATGCAGCCTCGCATGCCTCCCTTTTTAGAGCACACTTGTGCCAAGTTTGAGTTTGGCCAACAGGAGGTAGTCTCAGGGGCTTAGCTCAGGGGTATCACGTGCACTAACACCCCGCATCGACACAGTACCGCTATAAGCAGAAATCCTTGACAACCTGTTGGAAAATGACCTCATGCCCCGCATCCCCACATTTTACAGCTGCGGGAGACAACAGGGAAGTTTTACGTAGTAGTTTGTTCACGGCAGCCGCCCACCTCAGCTGACCACCAAAGAATTGTCGAGACTTTGGGGAAAAGTTGGGAAACTAAGCGAGGTGTAAGCATGTGAAGGTGTTGTACCGTGAATTGCCGGCGTGTTCGGCTGCTAGATACATACAGGCAGCTGGCTAGTATTGAACGCTGGCCCAATCGCTTGATTTAAAAAGAAACTTGTTGCGCAGGAACTCGCTCCCATACACAGAGCCGCAAATTCAACTCCGAATGTTGGAAAGTTTTGCGCCGATAACTTAGAGTACGGAGTAGAGTAGCAGCAAACTCCACTTCTACTGCAGGTCGCCAAACTAGCGAGTGACAATCGAGGAGTTTGTCATAATTGCCGGACAGTGTATGACTGGGTGCTTCTTGGCATTGCAATTTGAAATGAGTCTGCGAATTTCTACAATTAAATAAGGTACATAGGTCCTGTACAATAATTAGAATAACGATAACGATAGAAGATACCAACCGAGCTGGATGTAGATAATCGTAGGACTGTAGTACCTAGGTAGGTATTAGGGAGTACGCAGTGTAAAGAAATAATGAACTAATTGTTAGGTACAAAGATTTGGATCTGGGAAGCTGAAATCACAATGCGGGGAACGTTCCGAGTTTGGCCGACTTATGTTCCAAAAGAACGGGAAAGGTGCTAATATGCCTACCCGCGATCCATTAATTCGTCACCATACCCCATACAATTTGTTGACAGATGTGCCCGCTCCGGAATCTCGAGCCTAGGCCAGCCTACCAGAACACAGCCATACCAACCCCCCTCTCAAACCGCAACCTTCCATTCCTCCGATACGTCCAAAGATAGGTAAACACCTACGACAAAAAACCCATTTGACGCTACCGTCACATGCGAGACGAAGAAGTAAAGAAAAAATCACTCGCCATATTACAAAAATTACGATCAAACCGCGAATTTGATTTGACGCCTTGGGAGGGCTGAGGTTCAAAAACAGACAAAAACCCACCACATCGCCCGCACAGATCCTATCCGAGCGCTGCAGGAGATGAAATAAAAAACTAGCGGCCAACGTGCGATCAATCAATCGACAGACAAAGAAAAACCCGTCCGACCCCGAAAATTTTCGCCCGCCTATCTTAATCCTGCAGCACCGTTTGCTCCGGAAAGCCAAGGCCTGGCATTTTTATGGTGGTGGAGCGAACTAGGCTTCCTTGGGGTTCTTGGGTGGCCTGAAATCTTTGCGGGGAAAGAGGGAGCAAACTCGGGAACAAGGAAATCGTTGAAGGAGGACTTTTCGTCATTGTTATATTCTCCGAGTATCCTTCAGCTTTCTTTCGGACTCGTCCTGCTTCGAACCTACCCGACCACCGGCCATCGAACTCCTCCCGATACCCGCACGCCGGAGACTTGCCTTGCCCGCCTCGCAAACAATATCAAAGGCCCACCGTTAAACCCGGTGATACCCATCGACACACATAGAACTAGTTCTAGTGCCACACAGGCACAGCTGTCATCAAATCGCGATTCGAGAAAGGAAATAACTCCCTCGTAGAACGAATTACACAAAAACACACGCAAACACGTGCCACCGCAGCCTTGCAACCGCGCAACTGCATACCACCAAACAGGGGGACGCCGTTCACGATGCCATCCCAACGACCATTCTTCCTCACGAGCGTCTTCGCCGCGTTCCGCCAACAGACCCAACCGCTAGCCTCGACGTCATCACAACAACCAGGCAAGCAGTCGTCGACGTCCACATACTCGACCGCGGCGGTCGCCAGGAGCACGCAGTCGCAGCAGCAGTCATCGGCAACGTCGTCGTCGTCTCAACAACAAACACAACCCTCCACCGCGGCGTCGCAGCACCATCAGCAGTCCAGTCCGGGCGTTCAGTCTTCGCGCACCACGACGGGGGCGGCGACGTCCGGCATTCCGATCCCGGCTCCTGGACGCAGGCGAGGCAGCGACAGCAGCACAGAGGGCTTCCAGAATGTGCGCGGGGCGGAAAAGTGGTACGTCGGTGGCAGGACGGCGACGGGCGAGGAGCGCTTCTTCAGGCTGGGCGTCATACGGCGGGTCCGCAGCGGGGATAGATTGAGTTTAGATCGACTGAGCCTATGATTTTTCTCTTTTTTCTTCTTTTCCCTTCTCTCTCTTGAACCCCTTTTTTCCCTGTTCTTTGTAACATTTTCTTTTTGTATCTCACAGCACCAAAAAGTTTTTGGGGGAGGAGGTTTTTCTTTATTTTCTTGTCTCTTTTTCTCTCTACTCCAAGCATACGGATGGCAAGGTTTGTTTTCATTGTTTCCCCTTCCTCTTTAAACGCCCAGGTTGACCTTGTGGGAATTTGGCGTAGGTCCAATGGTAAATAAGTGGCGTCTGCATATGGCGAGGAATGGCGAAGAAATGGCGTTGCGGACTGGAATGGTATTTCCTCCCCTTTTAGGGTTTATTATGTACTGGACGAGCTCGGGTTGGTTTCTTTTTTTGGGTGTCGAGATGTGCACTACAACAAAGTATTAGGATATATTGGAAAGGCTTGTGCACAATGGCACATAGGCTATGAAAACCGCATAGGAACTGGCCTAGAGAGTCATCGAGGCTGATTCTATGGCTACCACATGAACCTCTGCAGCCGACCTTCGTCCATCAGTTTCCCATCCACGTCCTTCCAGTGGTAGGGCCTACATATGAACATGTACATGGTTCCGAGGTTGATTGCTACGAACCACAATGTCTCCAACACGAGACGCAGGTCTAGCCCTTGGGTCCACGAGCGCAGCCTAGTCAGGAGTCCCTTTTCTCCGGACCGCGGCTCTTGTACCCTCCAAGCCGGTACCATGATCCGCCACATGACCCACGGCACGATAAAGTAGCGCGGCTCGACAAGCGGGGCGGTAATGAGGGATAGCGCCGTGGCCGAGAGCCACAGCACTCCCGTGGAGAGCGATTCACCGCCGTCCTCGGGCCTTCCCTCCTCTTTTAACTTGATGGTATCTTTTGGTGGTGCCGACGATACAGTTTCGACGCCCGGTGCCTGTATAAAGCTGATCCGCTGGCCATCTTGCGTTGAGCTACCGCCAAGCAAGTGCCAGCAAAGGCGATGACAGACCACATAGAAAGGAACAAGCAGGTATCTGACCTCGGGCCTCCGGAGGATGGAATAGCGGAATACGTAGAACATGTAATGGCGGTTGTCCGCTAGTGTGAATGGGTGGATGATGGTGCTCTTATGGACGATGACCGTTGCCACTGCAGCCGAAACATACCAGAGCGGGAATGGGAGCCCGCTGCTTGTGTGCTGTTGGATAAAACCAATGCAGGTCAAAGTCCAGTCCTTCTGTGAGGATTTTGTGCTGCGTTCCTTTTGGGGTTGAGCACTGTGACCTTGAAGCAGCTTCCGCAAGTAAAGGGCGGTTGAGACTAAACATCTCAGCATCAGTGGGGCTGAGAAGAATGCGATCAAGGGCCAGATATAAAGCATTTGGGCCAAGTGCAGGGTCGCAACGTGGTTAGACTTGTCACCTGCAGTCGTAGCATATTAGCAACCGCCGCATTCCAAACAAAATTGGAGCACAAGGTCAAGCCTACCGAGAACAACGCCACCGTTCCAGGCTACAAATCCGGCAAACAATCCCAGGATGGAAATATGAGGCCAGACCTGACGCAGAACTCTGGGGAGATTATGCACAGCTGCAATTGCCACGCTGAGTACAAGCCAGACGACATCTGCGAGGTTCTATTTAGAAGATATACGTTCTTGGAAGTGTGAGAAGAATTGGCACGCGCAAAAACTCACCATAGGTACTTGCTGCACTCAAAGGAGGGTCATGAATGTTACCGGCCGCGTAGAGAGCCCAGTATGTCTCTAGAGCGTGTGCAAGATCTCTGATGTTTGCGGCTTTGACAGCCTTGCTTGATGAAGATCCAGCCCCCTTCTTGATAGCATGTATGGACTCGAGGCCACCAAAGTAGACAACAACCCAGAAAACGTTTGTCTGTCTCATGAAAAGGGCCGTTACGCCCAGAATGACTGTGTTTATATCATTCCAGAACGTCGTCTGCTCAGTAAGACGCTTCAGATGGTTCTCATACGCCCAGAGAACTGTCGCGGTGGACCATAGATCCGTGTAGTACAGCCCCGAGAAGAAGAATATGACAGGGAACAGGGTTATGTTGACGGTGGTGTGAATGCTGTACATGGAGTCGAAGTGAGGCCCTTTGGCGTTGGTTGGTGCGTGTCTGGTCTCAATGAATCTACGGCATCTGAGCACTAGTGCCGCAATTGCCATGACTGCGTAGACGTTGGACTCGCGCAGTAAGCTTGCAGCCGTGACTCCATCTTGTGAGTACCTTGGGTTCACTGCAGCGGCAGAAGCAGACAGCCATGTGCGAGCTTTTACCAGAACATAGCTAACGAGGTACCTTTACAAGGGTGGAATATCAGCTATAACTCTTGGTTGAACATGTAGACATTTGAGTATGAATACATACAGGCCTGGAGGAGTAGTGATCTTGTCATCCCACTCTACCCATCTTCCTTGCAAATACTTTTCTGCCTGAGGAATATGAAAAACCTCGTCCTATACCATCCAATTGTCAGCCCGATGTTAAATTCAAGCTATCCAGCTAGTCAAGTTGTACCAGTGAAGAGCAATATAAAAAGGGGGCTTTCCCACTGACCAAATATGGTTCTGGAACCTTGGTGTTCACTATTGCAAGCCAGATGCAGGCTGCTATGATGACGAGGAATAAGCCAGTGCGGTAAATGAAGCGATTCAGTAAAAGGCGGCGTGACTGAATGAAGCTATCTTCCATAACATCCGTTATGGCAAAGGACGCCGCATATATCACCAGGATATGCACAAGCCTGGAAACAGGTAGCATCTCAAAAAGTCCCATCTTGACGGATTTGGTACCTAGTTGGACGGACGAGGTGGAGTGCTGAAGTGGCCTTTACCTCTCTTTCGACATTTCAACCAAGATCAGGCCAGGTCTCTCCCTTGACAAGAAAAAAAAAAAAAAAAAAAAACGACAGATAGCGAGAGCGTGATATACGTGGTCCTCTCACTTTTTTGGTCAACACTGTTGCACAAGATCTTGATAGTGACACCGTTGGTTACAATCGCTGCTTGGCTGTCCTGTCCACTGCAGTAAATGGAATGGGGGGACGGACAAGGGCGGAACACTGTAGTAGTGGATGGGATGGGCTCTGTCCGACCCTAACCCCCAAAGTCTACGCGTAAAGTGGTTTCTCCTCAAAACACGTCAAACGCGTCTCCATTAATTAATTTGGAGATGCGCAACTACAGCCAGGGTACAACTTATCCAAACGCTCCCAAACTTCCCCTCTATGTCACATTCAAGCTTCGCTGGCATATAGAGGGCATATAGATCGAAAATACGCATATGGCCTGAGCGATCGGCATTCCTTAACCGGGCCACAATGGAGGCTTCTGACGGCTCAAACGATGTTGTTCACCCCGAAGTTCGGGCTCACATCAACAGTCTAGTTTCGGCAGTAAGTTGATAGATTTCCCGCCTCTAAATTCTTCAACTCTCTCTCATGAATACTAACCCGCTGCTCACCCTCCCGTAAAGCTCGGTGGCTTCAGCGCAGACGACGATGGCCGCTACAAACTTGGTGACGATGCATTGGAGGTCCTCCGGGACATGAAAAAATGGATCCGGTTTTACGACGAGAAAACGAACCGCATGGATGTTGCCCGTTGTCTTTCCGAAGCCAACGTCGTTGGCGGCGATCTGCTTCAGATCCTGGCGACATGGCCCGAAGCCCAATCCGACAGCAAGTTCAAGGCACGCGTGGCCCTTGCCTGCTACGAGATTATGACCCCCCTCACCTGGCCCATCGAGAAGGACCCGGAGCGGACGACCGTCAACCACTACCGCCACATGCCTGTACTGCAGCTTGCACAGCTGGGCTACAAGCGCGACATCATCAACTTCGACGGGGCTCAGATATTGCACACTGCTATCAGGGTTGCACTGCCGTCCATGGCTGTCCCGATAGGGGACCGGACCCCGCGAGACCAGGGAATAATCAAGCTCGTGTTGTACTTCCTGCGCAACATCGCCATGATAGCACCTCCTCCAGGTCTCAAGTATGACGGGGATGAGTCGCAAATTTCCCGATCAGCCACCATCGACGCATTTTCATACCAAGACATATTTCTTGCCATCTTGACAATAGCCTCCAACATGGGCGAGGATTTTCGGACTGAGGACGTGATTATCATGGAGATCATTTTCCACCTGGTCAAACGTGTCGACATACGGAAGCTATTTCTTGATGGCGAGGCTCTCAGCAAAGCCAAGGGTGAAGATTTGGTTGCCCTGATCAAAAAAGAAAAGTCCATGTTGCGAGCGCAGAACAAGCGAGCCCCAACACGGCACAATCGCTTTGGAACCATGGTCTGGGTGCAAAGGGCAGATGGAAGAATGTCTGCGATATCCGGACAGGACGCTCTTCGAGACTCTGCAACGCGAGAGCGCAAAATGGACGACAGCAAGACTTTTAGGCCACCTAGGAGATCCAGGAAAGCCGAGATGGAACCCAAGGATCTAGGGTCGCCTGTGTCTCTGAATGAGAGGGCCAATAAACAACTTAGAGGTTTTGTTGAAGAGTTTCTCGATTCGGGCTTCAATCCATTGTTCCAACACATACGAAAGACCATCGACAGAGAGGCTCCCTATTTGCTCCACCAGCATCGAGCTCAGTTCTTCTACCTCACGGCTTGGTTTCTCCAAGCTGAACGTGAGAGGATAAAGACGGCCAAAAATCAGGGATCAAGCACCACGCAAGACGATGTTTCCCCCTTCAACCTCGTAGCGGGGGTCTTGAACCAGGAGATGTTCATCACGCTCAGCCGGGCCATGGATCGCGCCTACAACGACAAGGATTGGCCGGAATTAACAACAGTGATGCGTTGCTTCAGTCAGATTTTGTTGACTGTTCAAGATATGGCAGACTCGGGTGACGAGGAGAACGAAGATATTGCGGAAAATATTCTGAATCGTCTGTTCTACGAAGAGGCCACCCATGATGCCATCGCAAACATCGCCAGGAATTTCAAAGACCAAGGTTTTGAATATCTGGATGCTTGCACAGAACTCATACACACGTATCTCCGCATCCTAGAGTCATACTCAAAACAAAACGTCGACATGCAAGTCCGGTCCCGCAAAAGGACACGCAAGAAGAAGAAGGCTGCCAAAGCTACTGGCGAAGACGGTGACCCGGTCGATGACACCAGGATAGACGACGGTGATGACTCGGCCAACGATGAAGCATCTGCGGAGCGGACTAGCAGAGAGCGCAAGTTTGACTTTGGGCGTTTCGCTATGCGCTTCGTTCCACAAGGTGTTGTTGATACATTTGTCCAGTTCACCAAGTACTACCGAGACCTCGACGATTCACAACTCAAGCGAGCCCACCGTTACTTCTTCCGCGTTGCGTTCAAGCAGGACATGAGCGTAATGCTCTTCCGTGTGGATATCATCCATCTCCTCTACAACATGATCAAGGGGCCCGAGGCCCTTGATAAGAGCTCCTCTATGTTCAAAGACTGGGAGGAGCTCGTAAAGCAAATCATCCGGAAATGCGTGCGGAAGATTGAAGACCGGCCTGCGCTGATTATCGAGATGCTCTTCTCCAAGATTAACAGCACGGCACACTACCTAGAGTTTGGCTTCGAGAAACAGACCATTTCGGGCTCGGCCAACCCTCGGCCCGGTGCAGAACTCGAATTCAAGAAGCAAGATTTGAACCTGGAGCAACAAATAGCCATTGCGGTTGGAGTTTTACTGGACAAGAATCAGGCCGATCACCTGACTTGGGTGAAAAATGTGCTGAGCAACGCGGAGGTAGAGCGCCGTGCTTGGGAGACTGCGCAAGATGCTCTTCCCTCTGTGGAGAGCCAAAACGTAGAGGGTGATATCGAGAATGAAGCACCTGCTGCATCTTCAATACCACAAGATAGCACGCCTACGAGTATGTTCCGACAGCATCATACATGCATGGCTTGTCTTTTCAGAATGTTAATACTGACCTAACTTTTTTTTTACAGTTGTCCGTCCCGACCATGATGGACGCCGAGGTGCAATGTTCAAAAACCCACATCTCCGTCTTCTAATGCGTCTAGTCGGCTTTGAGCGACTGGCTCCGAGCGAGGCTGAAACACCTGAGTCGGCCTGGATTATACCTGCAAATCTGCGCGCAGACCAACTTCAGGAGGCGGTCGGACACATCAATGCGGCGGAGTTTAACCCACCCGTCTTTGATGATGACAAATCTGCAGAAGACCAGCTACGGCGCAAATCGGCCGGCACAACCTCAAGGCGGAAGAAGGCAGCCTTCGACGATGATGAGGAAAATGATGTTGACAACGAAGATGACGACGGCCTGGAAGAGTTCCTTTTCGAGCCAGGTGGTCCCACGGCACGTAAATCCGATGTCCGGCCCAAGAAGAAGCTCACGCGGAGGAAGCGATCGCCAGGACAGGAGCTCACCGACGAACAGCAAGACGAGAAGGCCAGGCTGCGGCGGGAGAAGGACCTTGAGAAACAGAGAAAGATCAAGTCAGCAGCGAGAGTTCACTCTAGTGACGAGGAGAGTGATCAGGAGGCGGATGCGGCTTTCTTTGCGCGCGAGAAGGAGAGGATGGCGGCTCGCAATGCGCTGTATTCCCGACTGGCGCGTAATCCTGGCGAGTTTGCTGCCGAAAAGGCAGCGGGCAAGACAACAAAGGTTCCCGTTTTGCTCAGCGACGAGAGTGGCGGCGAGGACAGTGTCGCAGCTGCAGAACGCAGTAAACGTAGGAAGAGGAAATCAGAATCAGTTGCTGGGGATGAAGATGATAGGGATGGCGGCAGCGACGGAGGCAGCGAAGACGCTGGAACGCCAGCCCGCGATGCGCCAGAAACTAAGCCCTTGCCGAAGCGTCGGAAGAAGGCGACGGCGTTTGTGGTCAGCAGCGACGAGGAGGATAGCGGCGACGAGGCCCCTGCTAACACAAGGGGTCAGTCGAGTCAGCGTAGCGCGGCAGAGGATGCTATGGAGACGGACGAGACGCCGCTGTCTTCCAGCCCTCACAAGACCAAGACTACGGACGTCGAGATGGCTAATGATGATGATCATGACGAAGAAGATACGCCTGTCAAGGCTCCTACGCAGAGGCGTCCGAGAGCCAAGGCCGGCTTTGTGTTGGATAGCAGTGATGAGGAATAGCGGGAGCAATATGATGGATCATGACTTGTTTGGCATTTCAAGGCGCACTGAGGATAGTAATAATATTGTGCATATCAGGACATTTTCAAGTTGATCGTTTGAGTTATCTGTCGTCACCCGATTTGACCCCTTGCTTTTATTGATAATGTTGTCTAAGCCAGAGCCATCATTGATTTTTGATTCGATGAATACTTTGCGTGGATGAAACGACCAAGTTGTAACAAATACTATCCTGGCCATGCTCTCTTCTACACATACACCCTTAGCATTGAGGCCAACGATACGGACAGTTTTAGCTCGAGAGGGCATATTTGGTATTCGGACCTGCCCCTTGGCTGGGTGCCAAGACGGAAGACGTCGATCCAGGTTATTAATGTGTAACTTCTCGGGGGAGTATATGTTCAAACCTGTCAACCGTAAACAGCCTGAATACAAACAGTCAATCATCGGAGCTTTCTATCCTTACGAATGATATGTTTCTTTAACCTTAATGTTGCACATTGCCGCCTTGGTCCTCGGAATATTTTTTTGATAACCCGAGACTTTGCATTGCGCTATCTTATACGTGGCATCATGTTGTTTGCCGGGGCTGAGATTGGGCTGTCCATTCTTCGTATGTATATATGCCTACAGCTTTTAGTGATAACCATATTATATTCACATTTCTCAAGCACTCAGACACATTGCATTGTTATTGTTCCTTTTTTTACTTTTCTTGATATGGACTATTTTGCAATCAAAATTTCATGTCGATGTTATCTAACAACAGATCATTTCCTCCCTTGACACGTACTTAAGACGATAATAGCCGGATGAATGGGTGGTCTCCGCCAGGAATATATAAATCTCAAAAAAAAAAAAAAAAAAAAAAGAAAGAGCCCAAACATGGGAAATAGCCGTGACCTACCGACTCACTTGATTTAATATCCCCTGAAAAAAGAAACCCGCTTTCGGACTTTGGTGCGCAAGTTGATACAGTACGACCTTATTTGCATGTTAGAGGTGTCGCAGATACGGCTGCATCTCTCCCGGGCCGGCTGGGGAGTTGTATTGAAGAATTTGGCGAATGACACTTGGATCTGGTCACTCTGGTTGATATGACACAGAAAGTTGCTGCAAGATAAGTAGGCAAAATACTTGAATAGATAATAATGTGGTTCCTGTGATATGATCCCCATCACTCTTTATCTTTTCTTTGCTCTCTTTCCCTCCCCTTAACATGCATTTTTTCCTCTCTCTCTCTCTCTCAATATCTATGTGAGCAGAACAGATATCCGATTCGACTTTTGAAGGCTAACAAAATGGGTCAACAACCAAGCTCCCCCGTGCCAGGAACCAAGTTCAGAGTCATTGGCGCTGGAATGTAAAGTCTAGCCCCTGCCCAATCCCCACAATGGTCCTGTACCTCTCCTCCTTCTTTCAGCCCTCCCTTCTAATCATCCCAAAAACCCATATGTCCCTCACAGGTCACGCACGGGAACCAAGAGTTTCAACGAAGCGCTGCGGATCCTCCTCGACGGACCAGTGCACGACTCTGGCATCCAGTCGTGCGCGGGCAGCCGACGGCAGCGGCACCAGTGGCTGGAGCTGATGGAACTGGCAGTCAACTGCCGGACAGTGTCGGACCGCAAGCGCATCGAGTGGCTGCTGGCCGACCTGCTCGAGGGTTACACGTCCACCATGGACATACCGGCCAACATGATGTACGAGGAGATCTTGAGCGTCTTCCCCGACGCCGTCGTAATCTGCACGACGCGCGACGCCGTGTCCTGGGCCATCAGCATGTGCCGCCTCGCCGACTCGCTCTCCATGTTCTACGTGCCCTGGGTCGCCTACTGGCTGCCCGGCGTCGGCTACTTCTCCAGGTGGATGGACCTGCAAAAGAGGCTGATGGCGCTAAGATTGGGTTACGACGACTACCGCGTCGAGAGCATCCGGGACCACGAGAACACCCTGAGGAAGGTCATCCCCCCCGAAAAGCTCTTCTTCTATCGCGTCAGTGAGGGATGGGAACCCCTGTGCAAGATACTCAACCTGCCGGTTCCAAATGTACCCTTCCCCCACAACAACAATACTACCGATGCCAAGGGGACTGTGAATGAGATTCTGGTCATGGGACTTTTGGCTTGGGCTGGCATTTTGGCCGGTTCTGGTGCTGCTGTGTGGTTAGCCTGGAGGGCTTTTTCTCACAGGTTGTGATCAAGGGATGACTCAGTCAAGAACATGCCTAATAACAAGAGTACATATCTTTATAGAAACCGAGAATTCGAAGAAATGGCTCCTTGGCGTGCAGCAACATGGACGAGAAAGCTTCGGCAAGTTTACTCATGATGTCTTACGTTCGTGTGGAAATCCTCTTCAGTATGAAAATACTCGGGTTTGCATTATAAGCGTTAAATCCATATCTCGTCCCACATTCATCTCTACATTCATATGCCTTTGCGTGGCCCGATGGAGGCTGTCATGTCTTTCTTTTATCTGGAAAGAAGGAAGGAAGGACGAGGGGGAAACAGAAGCAGTAAAGACCTTTTGCTGAGCTTTGACCAGGTCTATTTATTCACTTCTGTCTTGCGAGGAGAGAAAAGCTGTCAGATGAAAACTTCTATAGCTTTCCTCAAGCCCACTTGGAAAAGTCAAGCGAATCAGCCAGAGGATCATGCCCATTCGACTGCGTCGGCGTCATGTCTACGCCTTCATGAGTTGGCGCACTCGACATCATTGACGAGCGGTGAGATTGCTGCGTCTGCTCGCTCGCGGTTGTGAAAAAGGTTGCCACTGACGACCGCCTTAGACTGCTGAAACTGTCGCGCATACTGCTAGCTGGCCTTGAAGCGTCGAGCGTCGATGTGGAAGAGGATGCAATATTTCCGACTGTGTGTTGTGACGACGATATAGAAGATATAGTCGGCACAGAGCTGACGCCCCCAAACCCTCCACCGCCACCTCCGCCTGTAGATGCTGTTGGGGGTGGCGAGGGCGATGGCGCGGTTGGCTTTGGCCCGTAGCGCTCTCTCATACGCACAATCTCACGCAGACGGTTGCGCCATGTTGAGACGTGCTCGCCAATAGTGCGAGTCGACCACACATGAGAAAACACGGATGCGTTCAGAGCCAACAGGCGGATGAAATCAGGTAGAGACTCGAGGCTGATCATTTTTGTACTCGCCGCTGGTGATATCTCAGGGAACCCTGGCTTGCTCATCACCTGGACCTTGAAAAACGGGTTGTACTGTTGATACGATTTGCCGTTGTCCGCCTCGCCCGTCGTGCCGCCTTCCTTCGCAACAGCCATTTTGGCAGCGCGCTCCCGGGAGGCGACGAAAGAGGCACGTGAAACTGGCGTAATGACAATGTTGACGTAATTGAACTCGGATGCAAACGTGTCGAAGTTGAAGGGTAGACCAGAGTCGTTGAAGATGATGTTGACAAAGTCGTTGCCAATGTGTTTCTTCTTTTGAGTACACGCCGGGTCCTGGTCAAGATTCGTAGGCATTTGCGTGGTGACATGGAACACTATCTCTGTGACCCGGTCTCTCCAGCAGAACGTGTACTGCCCATCAGTGTCGTACTGACGATCCAGACCTTGAGCGTTGAAAGTAGCACCCTTGAGCTTCGTTAGTGTGCCGAGGCCGTTTAGAAAGTCGATGTAGTCTCTACTTCCCGACACATTTGCAAGAATTTCTGCCTCCTTCGATTGACCCTCTCCAATGTAGATAACGCCCACCTTGTGCCCGTCTACTGGAGAGTTGTGGTCAAACATTTTGATAGCCCGAGGTATGGCAGGGTCTTCAGGCAGTGGTATAGGCCGCAGGGTCGAGTTTTGAGGTTGCGGGAGCGATGAAAGCAGCTGCACCATGACGTGGCTTGGGAACGCGGCATTTTCCAACATTGTCTGCCCGTCGCGATTACTTTCGGCCGTGACTGCCCGAATTTGATGATGAGGAAGAGGCTTGATGCTTTCACGCACGACAAAGCATGAAGTTCCCGACGGTTGTCGTTTTGTGACGTGTGCCCAACCGTTCCTAGTGGCCTGTTTGATCGAAACGATGCTGTTGCCGACAATCCAGTTTCTTTCCTTGATCTCATCGAATCGCTCTTGTGTGAAAAGAGGATCCTCCAAAGACTCATCCACATCCGAGTATGCAACCCTGGACATGAAGTCGAGGGTGATTTGGGCCTGCTCCTCCCCTGGCCCCCCGTCGGCATCTGCGAAGAGATTCTTGGCTATCCAGGGTACGTGGTTTGGTCGGTCCGGTAGCTTTACAGCCAGGAACCAAAATGTGATGACATGGTAGCCCAGAGCATACACATACTGCGGGAGATCGTCAGAGGTGTTGCCTGCGTCCAGCTGACCGAGTGGGGTCATGGGTGTCGGTGGTTCGCTGCCATTCCCCAAGCGAAGGCTTGATCTTTTTGCCCGGACGTCTTGCAAATACCTGAAGCAAATTCCAAAAACAATTCTGTACTCGTCCTCCCTGAAATTGGAGTAAAGCTCTGATAGCCTGCTGAGACAAGCGAGGAATTCCAGAATGTGCATTGCGACACCTTGGCGCGTGATAATTTGCGACATCCTCTGAAGAATGGCGACGAGACACTTGCTAGTCGACAGTGGGAGCTCATGGGCGCAGATTGATAACGCATGGATGCAACATTTGGCCGACTTGTCTGAGAGACCCTGCATAAAGGTCTGGACTATCTCGTCCTCTTCGTTCTTCTGGAAGTGGTGGTGGTAGCTCAGTATTGTTGTAAGAATATGGTAGAAGCAAACGGCCACCTCGGTTTTTCGCAGATGCGTTGATATCGGTGGTTCTTGGAACATGTTGTTGCGTATCTTTTCACAGATGATGCCCCGGATCTGTTGAACCTGTGGTATGGCATCCTCGAACAGCGCATGGTTGGCGAGCTGGGATGGTAAGTGCACGATAATGAAACTATAAATCTCCCAATCGCAACCCACATGGAGAATGCTAATTAGGGCCTCCAGCCAAGCGGCCATATTGAGGGCAGGCACCGGCTCAGGAACCTCATCCGGGGCGATTGGACAGTGCGAGAACAGCACTGGACTCGCTATCGGCGACGGAGGCTCAGGTAGAGCGTCTTGGTCGGAAAGAGACCACATCTGCCTGTACTTCCCTGCTGAAGCTGACCCCGCGCCTGCACCACTTGTAGAGCGGGATACGGGCGTCCTGTCTCGCTCGAAGGGGGAGATGGACTGTCCAAAAGATACTGCACGGCCCGGACGATTAGTGAGACTGTTGGCCTCAGGCCGTGGTGGTCTGGCATTTTGTGCCTCTTCTGTAAGCCTCTTGGAGATTGACTCCTCGGTACGAAACATCATAGTAGCCAACGCATCAGACTCGGTGAAAGGTGTCAGGAAGACGTGATTTTCCCAGTCCGACCTCAGGCGAAAGAGCATCTTCATGGCCGTTAGGCGGGCGTCTGTCTCACACTTGCTTGAACGAGCGATATGGACGATGGCATCAAAAAGCCTGCTGGCCTTTCTCACATCCGTGTCCATTGACCTCATAAACATTTGAACATAACCCCTTGTGACTACATTAGATTGGCTCTGAAAGTTCCCATGGTCATCTGCAGATTCCGGGGGTTGTGTCTGACTGCCTGTGTTCATAACTGGGGCCAGGACATGGGGTGCTCTTGACCGATCGTTTGCAACCACACTCCGCAGGCAGTCTATGATGTGGTCAAACAGGTCTTGGTCAGCAGATTGGCTAACAGGAACCGCGAATGAGACTATATTCTGGAGTATCTGTGTCTCGCTCTCTTCTGCGATGCCATCAAGTAGGCTTTGGGTGAGACCTGGTGCCGTGTAGACACCAGATTCTGCATCAATAATCTCCAGGATGTCAATTACTTCGGTAATGATGCGGAAAGCCCTCGACCTGACCGAAATCGAGCGACGCCTGTCGCGAAAGAAGGTCTCGAGAACGAGACTGACATTATCCTCCCATTGAATGTCGGATGGGAAACAGCAATGGAACTCGGCAAAATAGTCGAGTACTAGACCAGCAGCAGAGTCCGGGAGGAGCTCATGAATCTTGGTGAAGAACACAATGCAGTCTTGCCTCTGCACAAGCTCGGACTGGAATTCTAGCAAGAGCTGCTCCAGTCTGGCCGCAAGTCGTCCTATCTCAGCCAAGATTGGATCTTCCCTTTCGAAGCTGCTTGTGGGAGAAGACAACGACCTCCCTGAAACTGGCACATCCCTGCCGCTGGACTTGTCTGGCTTGGGCAAGACACGGCATCGTTTTGCGCAGTCTGCAGCCACATTTAGGATCACAGCCCAGTCCTCATCTTCGATGGCGGCATTAAGTTTTTTGGCCCCGTCGTCGAAGAGTGAGTTGATGAGCTGAAGCAAGATACCGCATGTCTTGGGCGTAGCCTGGTTCTTGACGAGATTTACAAGCCCGTCTATTAGAGGACTCAAGGGAACAGAAGGGTAGCCTTTATTTGAGGATTTCCAGACGAGTTTTTGCAGCACCTCAAGGGCACCACGAACTTCGCGCTGGTCCCGTTGCTGGGACTCTGCTCTGCCAGCTGCTGTGTACGCCTGTAGCACAGTTAGGAGTATTTGAACCATGGCGTTCCCGTGGTGTGACTTGGAGATGTTTGACAAAACCTGCCAGGCGGGCTTTGCGAGGTTTGCAACCATGCTGTATATCGAACTCAAAACGTTGACACAGCGACCAAGATTGGCTGATGGTATCATGCCAAATGTCACTATAGCGTTGAAGACGTTAATGCATGACTTTAAGTCGTCCTCAGAGTTAGTAGCCATGCAAATGTCAAGAAGACACTCAATTAAACCACCCGCCGAGTTGTCGTTTGTGACCTTGAAATTGAATTTAACGACTTCTTGAACAAAATCAAAAAGCCGAGAGAAGTTCTTTTCCTCCCCGGAAACGTTGGCCTTGGCCTTAGTGGCCCGGCTGGTGCTTCGCGACGGGTTCTTGCGGGCCTCTTTGACAGCCTCTTTTGCCTCCTTGACAGCCTGGAACTTCTCCTGAAGCCAGGTACTAAGGAGCGGTACGACATCGTATTCGAATCCGGCGAGGTCTCGACCACGGCTGGTGAGATCCTCGAGTGCAGCCAGTTGGAGATGAAAGTCTTCAGGATTTGCGGGTGCGGATATGGTTCGAAAGTACTCCCTCCTCTCGAGATCAGTGCACTCATGGTGTCTGACACATTCTGTGACCAGCTCCCAGCCTGCAACACGTGCCGCATGTGGCTTTCCTGGCTCGATGAGATCTTTGCCGGCGTACCATATGTCGAGAACCGATGTGAGGGAGCATGTTGCGATGGCGATACGCAATGAGGCGGCAGCTGCAATCCTTTCGTTCAGCGGTGCGGATCGTAGATGTTCGAGAGCGTCCAGACGATGCGCCGGCTGCCCAGTTACAGTGCATTCTTGTACAGTGGCACTCTCGGTCGTAAGCTGCGCAGTGGATGCAGCAGCACATATCGGCATTGGCTGCACGGGCGGAGGGGACTTGGTCAGTCTAGCGCCGGTGAGGTTCTTGAAGACACTGGCAAGGCCGCCTGTGCTACGGGCGGAGTCTGGAGACTGGGTGGCATCTTCAGTCGATCGGGACATAGGCTCGTCGCTTTCTGAGGCCGTGTGGCCTAGCGAAACTATACGCCGCAGCATGTTAACGAGGAATCCATCAGAGACAAAGGAGCTTTAAAACGGTAGGCCACAGATGGGCATAGGTGTATGTACGAAGCCTGGGCAAAGATAAAAATAAAACCCGTCGATGAACTATTGGGAGGCCTCGGCCGTCGACAATGTTCGAACAGACGTGTAGGCGGGGCAGGGGTAAGTGGAAAGCAACGGTATAGTGGTGATTTTGGTCGTGCCCGATAGCATATTGCGCAATGCAGAAGAATATGGCTAAACACAAAAAGGTGAAAAAATATGGATAGATGGCTCGCATGCGATCAAGACGAAGTTGGTGGGCAGGTAAGCACGACTGACAGAATTGTCATGTTGATATGTGACAAGACTGCAAGTTCTATGCCTCATCCCTAGACCAGATCAAGAAGGTCTCGGGCCAGGACTTTGGATCCACGTCCAAAATAGCAACTGATTCTAGACTAGAACTAGCTCTAGTCTAGACTAGATAAATTACTAAAGCAAGGGCCAAGGGAGTGAGGTATGGGAAGGTATACAGGCAGGTGTGCATGGCACCGTAACTTACAGGTACGCTAGTTCTTGCATACAAATAGACAGAGGGAAGAAAGCCAAAAGCGGGCTCAGGGTAGGTAGGAACTGGACCTATGTATGGAAGCCGGTCGATGGTGACTGATGGTGATTGTTAAAAGCCGCGGTCGCGCAGCAAACAAGCACAGTTCCGCACTTTTGCTGCGCCTTTTCGTCGAGTCGATCGCGCGTTGGTCCGTTGTAGTTGTTTCTGGGGAAGAATAGCTAAAGAGCCATGAGCACCACCAGCGACTGACACGACCCCATGAAACTTCGAATCGCGAAATAATCCTGGTTCGTCCCCAAGTTTTGCCGTCAGCGGAAACTTGCTTGGCCCACGGTCTCCGCAAAACCAGACCTGAATTACGCCATTGGGCCAAGGTAGGCATAGCTGTATGGGAGCTTTGCACGTGGTGCGATCCGAGCGGCAATACATGGGGGGGTGTTTTAAACATTTTTATCTCAATTATTTGAATCCTCAAAGGGCTTTTATCGATAAGTCGCTTCTGGAAGGTCCCCTCCGGGCTTTGTTATCGTTATCGATTGCGCTGCGCCCCGCCAATATTCTTCGTCCATTCCCTTTCGAGCTATCGCCGCCTAGCCAACGGGAGTTGTTTGTTATACTGGATGGACCTTGGGCGCAAGATTCTATTCAGCGAGGCATTCTTACTTTTTACACCGACTTCACGCAACGCGTCTTCTCTGGTTGAAACTTCACCACACCCACTAGTCACAAGTCAAGTCCCGGCAAGATGGCCGTCGTAATCGGCGAGGTTGCTCAGCTCCTTGATGCGACCCTTGACCCTCAACATCACAAAAAAGGTATTTCACTCCATCGCCTACCGCCCGAAGCTAGCGATCATAGCTTTGCTGCCCCGCCATAGACGCCTCAAACGGAACACTTGCGCACGTTAGGTATCTGTCTTGGGCCGGACACGTTCATACTACCACAAGGGCTCCCTGCACTCAGCGCTAATGTTTTCTCTTACAACCATTCAGCCGAAGCCGCTCTCAAGATAGAAGAAAGGAAGCCCCAGTTCTCCTTGACACTTTTGCAGATCGTCAACTCGGACGCCCTCCCTTCCAAGACTCGTCTGGCAGCCGCGCTCTGTTTCAAGAACTTTATTAGGGGCAACTATGTGGTACGTCTGTCACAGCATTCAGAGACCACTCGTCAGCCTCGGACTGATGTCATTTTGGACATGTGCTAAGCAAAAGCCGCGCAACAGGACGAAGATGGCAAGTATAAGTTGCCCGAGGACGAGGTCGCGACACTCAAGCAAGAGCTTGTCGGACTCATGATCTCATCTCCGCCAAACATCCAAGCACAGCTCGGCGATGCCATCAGCATTATTGCGGACTCCGACTTTTGGGAGCGTTGGCAGACACTGATACCGGTATGATTCTGCCTCGATGCTATGTTATTTTCTCTCCTTCTCTTCACCTCGTATGACACACTGACACGGATGGCCGTCTTCAGGATCTTGTTAGCCGGTTGTCAACGTCCGATTTCAAGATTACAAATGGCGTTCTTGAGGTCGCCCACTCGATCTTCGTGAGGTGGAGGCCATTGTTCTCATCAAACGAGCTTTATACCGAGATCAATCATGTCCTATCTCACTTTGGCGAGCCGTTCTTGAAGCTTCTCGACAGCACACACCAACGCATTGAGGCAGCCAAAGGAGACGCGACACAACTCAAGGGCTGGCTTCAGACGATGGATCTTCTCGTCAAGATCCTGTTCGACCTTTCATGCCAAGATCTTCCTCCCATAATTGAATCCAACATTGCCAGCCTGTGCACACTTCTGCAAACATATCTGTCCTACTCCAACACCCTCCTGGATGGCGATGACGAGGAGGAGACTGTCATTGAGATGGTCAAGTCTGATATTTGCTCCGTCTTGACTCTATATTTCTCCAAATTCGATGATGATTTTGGTAACACGGCCCAGGAGTTCATTCCGGCTGTCTGGCATTTACTCTCGTCGATCGGCATGGAGAAGAGATATGACGGACTCGTCAGCAAAGCCCTACAGTTCCTCACCACTGTGGCAGGTAACCCGCGCCATGCGCCCCACTTCAACAGCGAAACTGTGATAAAGGAGATCGTCGAGAAGGTGGTACTGCCAAATATCAGCTTACGCGAGTCCGACATCGAAATGTTTGAGGACGAGCCGATTGAGTTCATTCGGCGTGATCTGGAAGGCTCAGACTCTGACTCGAGGAGGAGGGCGGCAACGGACTTCTTGAGGAGGCTGCAGGAGAATGACGACAAACTTGTCACTCAAGTGGTCGGCCAATACATCAACCACTACCTCGGGCAGGCCGACTGGAAGTCCAAGGACACTGCGGTCTACCTCTACCTTTCAATTGCTGCCAAGGGTGCTGTGACGGCGGCAAGGGGAGTTCAGACCGTCAACCCCCACGTCAATGTGGTCGACTTCTTCCAACAGCACATTGCCGGAGATCTGATCAAGGACGAAGGTGTCGAGCCTATTTCAAAGGTCAACGCCATCAAGTACCTGCACAACTTCCGCAGCCAACTTACCAAGGAGCAATGGAGTGGAGCCATCCAGCCGCTTATCGTCAACATGGCCTCGTCGAACTATGTCGTATACACATACGCCGTTATCACCGTGGAGCGTGTGCTGTTTCTTACAAACGAACAAGGGCAGCACCTTTTCACGAGAGCGGACATTGAGCCACTTGCCAAAGACTTGCTGGAGCATCTTTTCAACTTGGTTGAGAAGGACAGATCACCTACCAAGATGCAGGAGAACGAGTTTTTGATGAGGTGCATTATGCGGGTTCTAATTGTCATCAAGGACGGCGCAGTCCCGCTGTTGGACACTGTGCTCGATCGTCTCATCAGCATCACAAATGTGATCAAACAAAACCCAAGCAACCCGCGTTTCTACTACTATCACTTTGAGGCCGTCGGCGCCCTGATTCGCTACTGTGCGGCCACCGATGCCAGCAAGTTGGAGGCGAAGCTCTGGGAGCCGCTCTCGTCAATCCTCAATGAGGACGTCACAGGTATGTGTAACTTCTCGGTCCCTTGCAAACAAGGGCTGAACATTTATGCTAATTTTGTTGCCAGAGTTTGTTCCGTATGTCTTCCAGCTGTTCGCCGCGCTCCTTGAATCATCGCCAAACACTGTAGCGCCAAACAACTTCTTGAACCTCCTGAAGCCCGTGCTTTCTCACACAGTCTGGGAAACCCGAGGTAATGTCCCTGGATGTGCTCGTTTTCTCTCAGCAATCGTACCCAAGGTCGCAGAAGGAATTGTCGCAGAAGGACATCTTGAGGCGATCCTGGGCATCTTCCAGCGGTTGCTTGCGTCCAAAAAGACTGAGCCGAATGCTTTTGACATCTTGGAGGCTATCGTGGGCTCTTTCCCGGCGTGAGTGATGCCACTTCTTCTCTATAATGCCAACACGTGGCTAGAGTTCTTCTCTACCTGTGTGGGCTTGATCAGATTACTGACCCGGATCACATACACAGTTCTGCGCTGGACCAATACTTCGGAACCATACAGTCGCTGTTATTCAAAAAGTTCGAGACGGATGTGCCCGACTCTTTTAAGCAACGGTTCGTTCGATTCTACCACCTCGTCTCTGCCCGGGGAGTTGAGGCTGGTTTCGGTGCAGATTACTTCATTAAGCATGCCGAGGCTTTGCAAGCCAAGGTTTTCGTGCCACTCTATCTGAATTACGTCCTTCCGGTCACCGCTGGCTTTGCGCGGCCAGTAGATCGCAAGCTCGGTGTCATCTCGTACACCAAGACGCTTTGTGATTCGACTGCCTTTGCTGAGACGTATGCGAAGGGCTGGGGTTTTACATGCAACCACCTGCTGGAGCTTCTCAGCAATCCGCCCAAGGTAACAACCGGAGCAGGCGACGAGTTCATCACTGAAGCCGATGTAGATGACATCGGATTTGGTGTGGGCTACACGCCACTCAACACCTGCAAACGGGGTCCTCGTGATGACTTTCCCGAGATTACCAACGTGCAAACCTGGGTGAGCGAGTACATGAAGTCGGCCAACCAGCGTACCGGCGGAAAGCTTGCAACGTTTGTCCAGCAGCGGCTGGAGGATGCTAGCAAGGCGGAGCTAGCCAAATATCTCAGCTGAGAGATGTTTGTAGCTGTGAAGGGGGGGGAGGGGGGGCGGATAGTGGGGAGGGAATGAAAAAAAAAAGTGAGCGTCCATTAACCTTACAAACGCGCTGCGATTGGAATAGGCTGATCACTGTGGATAAACATGGAGTAGCGCATCATTCCTCGAGATCGCTAGGGTCATCCTTTGTCGTTCTTGAGGGGAAGGCCGTGCGTATGCGATGGGATGATAGACCCTGAATATTATGTGGGGGAAGTTGACGTACGTTATAGTACAGCCACCGAGTTTTTGTTTGAAGGCTCAACTTATATGCCTTGCCGGATTTGGGATGCTTGAATTGAAGCAAGCACTCTATTTACCTCTTTGGCCCATCTGCACCTCCGTTGTCTTGATTAATTGTACTGTCTTGCCGGCCTTTGACAATGGCAAAAAGACAGGCCGTCTTATTTGGTAGGAGCGACTGCGGAGGTGTGCAGGGGTTGCGACACGTTGCGGCCATGAAGACGGAGAATAATTTAGGCTCATCGCCAAACATGCCTTGGCGAACAGTTAAGCTTGACAGGAGGGAGGTACTCAATGGAGACCTCGCCATAATTACAGGAAGGCGCAGGGCGCACATGGATTCTGATTGACCCTTTAATTTCCTATTTTACACCTTAATATCCACAACACAAACTCTAACTCAGCTTACGACGTTGTCAATTCCCAATTCTGACATAGCGCAACTGTGGACAAGCTGTGAAAGTAATGTCGGCGGTGAAACGCAGTTGAGCGTGAGGATGATGATGGCCTCATCAGATTCCGCCTAACCCCATCTCGATTGCCTCGGCGCAACCCGGCGACAAGAGGCATCAGATTTAATGGATGGTGAGAGTGTGTGCGGCCTGTTTTTATCCAATTCTGGTTGACCGATTGGCATTGCGCAGGTGTAAATCATTCGAGATGTGAGGAAGCAAAGCCTGACGACGAGTAGTGGTGGGTATGGGGCTCGTCAAGGACTCTTTCTGAATCGGCAACATTTCAAACACAAGAGAGAAAGGGAGCGGGGGATATGAACAAGAAGAAAGAGGGGAATGTCGTCTGTGATCGGAGAACACTGAGAGTTTCAGCGGATACTCGCTGACCTTTTTTTTGTTATGTTAGTGATGACGCAATGTTGCTATATGCTAAGTAGGTACGTAGGTACCTATTGACATGACTACTGTAGATGGTTCACAGGGTACCTTTACCTATTCTTTTTTTTTTTTTTTTTTTTGCGATTTGCAAGTCACAGAAGGAGATCATGAAAGTCCCCAGGTAGTCAGGGGAAAGACGACGACCGGCCTCGCCGGGCTCCAAAAGAATGTGTGGGGCCTGTTTGAGGTTTTTGGGGCAAAGAAAGATTGTCGTCTTGACGGGTATACTAAAACATATGTTGTTATTGACATCAACTTCGCTCAGTATGATGCTTGTCCTTTTTGACAAGGGAAGAGAACTGACAAGTGACGCTTTGGGTGGCTGGTGGTCATTCCCCCAGGCTTGTGTCCTTTTCTCGGAACCTTAACGAGTCAGCCCAACATGTCATCCAATTGTTGTGCCTATTGAAGGGTATGGACTCAGGCAGGGACTTGAAGGTTCTCCTATATTGATCTGGAGTGGGCCTATTGTACATGGGTGGTGGTACAGGAAAAGCTCACAACTGATTTTTGTATAAAGATCCGATGGCCTGTTACTCCTCGAGCAGATACAATTTTGTTGGTCATCCCACGGCGCGGATACCACACTCTCTTTTACAGTTCGGATTTTCAGCAGCAAGCTTTCGTTTAGTGTTGCTGATAACAGCGTCTGTGTTCTCGCTCACCTTTAGTCTGTCTTTACTACTCCTCACAGTTATTTGATCTATCTTGCTATTCGTTCCCGGATTATAAACAACGATGAGGTGCCATTCAAGTCTAATGGCCCTCGTGGCTAGCATTTTGGCGGTGGTTGAAGGTGCCGTGATCCATTCCAGGGCTCTTCCTGGGGTGAAGGTTACTTTTCAAGAGGTAGACAGGTGCCCCCCTTTTTTCTTTGGTGGTGGAAAATGCCCTCTTTAAACATACGACTAACGCTTCTGCTAGACGACCATCTGCGAGACAACCCCCGGCGTCAAGGGTTACAGTGGCTACGTAACTCTGCCTGCTACGCTGGACCCTGCCATCCCATTCGAGAGCAACATGTTCTTCTGGTTCTTTGAGTCCCGTCAATCCCCCGCAACGGCACCCACTACCCTGTGGCTGCAGGGTGGTCCTGGAGCGGCCAGCATTGACCAGGCAGTGAGCGGCCACAACGGCCCCTGCTCAGTCAACCCAGACTCCAAGACGACCACGCTTAACCCCAACAGCTGGAACTCGGTGTCTAATATGATCTACATTGACAATCCCGTGCAGACTGGGTTCTCCCACGACGGCGTTCTTAAGCAGGGTGTCATTGATACCCAGACCGGCGACGTCAACGTGGACAACCCGGCGAACCCAACCAACTGGCTCACGGTCAAGGGAACCTTCCCCAGCGGCGACCAGACCCGCATGGTCAACACGACCACCACGGCGGCTAGGGCCATCTACCACGCCATGCAGGCCTTCTTCGATCAGTTCCCGCAGTACCACCGCGACAAGGTCAACGTCTGGTCGCAGAGCTACGGTGGCCACTATGCACCCGCCATCGCCTCGCTGATCAATCAGGAGCAGGCAAATCCGGGTAGCGTTTTGGGGACCCCTGGAGCCGCCAGCTCGTCCAATAAGGGCAAGAGGGCCGCCACAGCCTTTGGCGTCAACTCGATCGGCATCATCAACGGCTGGGTTGACCAGCTGACGCAGGCCCCGTTCCTCATGACCTACAACAACAACTCGTACGGGATCAAGTCGTACTCGGACGACACGGCACAGAAGCTTTCGACCCAGTTCAATGCACCTGGCGGATGCATGGACCTGACCAAGCAGTGCCGCCAGCTCATCATCGACAAGGACGCTGCCGGGTTCGCCAACGACCCTGACGTGGTCAAGGCGTGCGCGGCCGCCTCGACCTCATGCCTGACCATTATCGGCCAAAACGACGCCGCGTCGGGCCGCAACTCTTTCGACCTGGCCCAGGTGCTGCCCCTCGGCTTCCCCTACCCCTATGAGGTCGGCTGGCTCAACGACGCCGGGGTCCAGAGCGCCCTGGGCGTCAAGATGAACTACACCCGGTCCATCAGCTCCACCACCAACTACTTCCTAAGCTCCGGAGATCTGGTCCGGCCGTTCACCGACGTCATCGGCCAGCTTCTGGACCAGGGTGTCAAGGTCGCCATGGTCTACGGCGATCGAGACTGGCGCTGCAACTGGCTGTCGGGCGAGGCCGTCAGCCTGTCGGTCAAGTACGGCGACAGCGCCAAGTTTGCCGCTGCCGGCTACACCGACGTCAAGGTCGGTAAGACGGTTGCCGGAAAGGTGCGCCAGTACGGTCTGTTCAGCTTCACCCGGGTGTTCAACGCCGGTCATGAGGGTGCGTGTTTTCTTCTGCTTTCTTTTTTTTTTTTTTTTTTTTTTTTTGCCGCCAAATCATTACTTCAGCTTTTCTTTGTAGAGAACAACAGCTAACGGAAGACTCTTATAACCCCACAGTCCCTCTTTACAAGCCGGCCGAAGCACTCTCCATCTTCACGCGTACCATCATGGGCAAGGACGTCGCCACAGGATCCTCCGACGCCGCAGGATTCACGTCGTCTGGCCCATCTTCGGTCTTTGACGTCATGCAGAAGGCCGACCCTCTTCCCGCGCCTATATGCTACGTCCTCGATGCTCCCATCGGCCAGCGCTGCACGGCAGACCAGATCAAGGCCCTTGGGGACGGGTCTGCAGTCGTCAAAGATTACATTGTCAGCTAGAAGAAAAGAGGGGGAAAAGGGCTTCAAGGCTAGATACCTACTTTGACGCACCTTCGATTTCTTCCAATTGCATGCGAGACCAGTTCGCTATCCCTTGGGAAGGGGAAACTGCCGTGGCCAGGGGCTGGATTGTCGGCTTTGAGGCCGAATCAGGCAGCCGGATGATATTGTCGTTTCTGGGATTTCAGTAAATTTATACCGTAGAGAAAAGAAGAAAAGATATAGTCATGATTTTTCTTTACTGGAACTGCAAAGAATTCGGGATGCCACTGTCTTGTCATCGATATTTGCGACTCTTCTTGAAAAGGGATATGAGGTAATAAATCAGAAGCAAGTATATCGGCCGCTCATGGACCCATCCTTTGCTGCAATTACACCATCTTCAAACGCAATTCCAGTATATGTAAGATTATGAATCTGACGCACAAGTACAAAGAGTGTCGCACAAACAATCGAGGGGGTGCTTAGAATGCTGACCACAATACCTACCGGTACAATACCCAAAAACTCCGAACCAGGCAGGCGATAAGAACTCTAACACGACGTTCTTTCCCAATCAAGCCAACCTTCCTACCTGCCCATGCACCGCACCAAGCGCACTACAACAAACAGAGAAGGTTTCGGCTGTCGATCAGCGACAACGTATATGGGGTGCCAAGACCAGGTGGGCAGAGTAGTCTCGCTAGTGACATTTTACCGAATTACCTATTCTCGACTCGCGATGTTTCTGACCTGGCAAGACTCGGCACTGACTGAACACATAACCGTTTGTTCTCCATCTGCCGCAAATCCCAATTTGATCTTACTCGGTGCAAAGGAGCCCCAAAATGATCACCGATCATCTACCGGTAGTGACGGGATGTATTTTCAAACGGACACCACTAGCCCAGCCCCCAAGCCGAGCTTCCGAGCAAAGCCGTTGTGCGAAGAAAGGAGAAAAAAAAAAAAAAAAAACAGGCCAGAAACACGGAATGAGTTAGCATTTTTTCGCCACATGCGTTCACCAATAAGCATGAATTATTTTTGCAGCTTTCTCAACGCGCCGCTTCCTTTGACCGCCACTGGCCTGGTGGCCCTTCGAGTCTACCGGTAGGTTCGTCCTTGGTACGGAGAGAGTATGGGACTAGGTAGGCCTGCAGGTAGTCTCCATGCAAGCTGCTTCTCTCGCTTATGTCCGCTAGTATCCACTCCTGTCCGGCATGCTGTCGTTGGTTGCTGCAGTTCCACGCAGCGCATTTTTAATCGCCGTGGAAGCCACAATAAACCAACCACCTCACACCGCCAATGCAGACGCAACACTCACTCACTCACTTAACTCACCTTGTCACACACACTGTACAGTACATATGTATGAAATATTAGCCAACGTCTTTCCACACACTGCCAAGACTCGCAACCTTACCTGCTACCGACGTTACAGCACGGTATCTCCGTAACTGGAATATTGCGGCACTTGCAAACCTGCAAAATTGCCACAGCAAGACAGAACCGAGGCTCATGCAGGATCATGCATACTCATGCAGGCCACTAGTCTAATGCAGGGGAAGGCCAAGTTGGAGTCGTTTGTATTTTCTTTTGTTTCTGATAGGTTGGTTTTGTCCTGGGAGCCTCTCACTCGTACTCGTACTTTCGTCAAGTTTGTCCTTCTCCCTTGCTTGTGTTTGTTGTTGTCGTCTCAGGATCGCTCGTCTTGGGTTGCCATTCGATACTGACATGCCCTCGTTTTCTCCTGAGATGCATGTCAGCATGGCGCGTGATTGGGAAGTTGGGAGCGGTTTGTTCGAATTTTGTTTTCTCTTGTACGAAGTAACCTCGACCAACTAT
>NC_017853.1:1329814-1391990 GCF_000002495.2 Pyricularia oryzae 70-15 | reverse complement strand
GGTTAGTTCACTGACGCGACCCCGTGTCTAAGGTGCACGGAGGGTTCGTCTGACGGCTTGTGCCGTGAAGTGTGGGTGAAAAGGCAGTAAGTCTATTCCTCGTCAGAGTTCGAGTCGTTTACGATCGGTGTCCCTAGGCGTAAAGTGCGTTCGTGGCGCGCGGGGCGCTGGCGGGCCGCTCTGGGGCGGGCGCTGAAGTAGTTGGTGGCTATCGAAAACGCCTCAAAGCTTTTCGGTTGCCCGAAGCTTGTCTGGAAGAATTTCCAGCGTTGGGCGCGATTTGGCGGCCCGGCCGGCCGGTCGTTATTAGGCCACGGCCAGTTTCTCCACACCGCCCGCGAATAGCGGCAGTGCACCGGGTGCTTAGGGGAGGTCCGCTTCCAGCACCAGGCACACGAGGTGTTTGCATCCTGGTGGTTGAAACGGTTATGGTAGGCCTTGAAATCGCCGTGGCCGGTCCTTATGGCCAAATAATGGCCCAGTAGGGGTCTTGGCAAACGCAGTTCCTCGGGCTCCTTTCTCGGTGTGTATTGGAATTTCCATTCCCTATATGCGGGGGACCGTTCACAGAGTTCTTTACGCCACCAGTCCTTCTCTATATTCGAAAGAATGGCTCTGAGGACCGTGCCGGCACCGCTATACGTGGTTTGCTGAGCCCTCGGGTCTGGGTCCGGCGGTCCGGCGGAGCCGGCCTTGGCCAGCTCGTCAGCCCGGTCGTTTCCCGGGATTCCCTGGTGCCCAGGGCACCAACGGACCCGAACCTCGGTACCTTGTTTTCGGAGTAGATCGACAAGGTCATGGAACTCCAGAAAGGCCCATTGGGACGAACGCGGCGCGTCGCCTCTAAGACCCCAAATAACCGAGGTGCTGTCCACACAAATCCAGATCCGGGCGCCTGGCTGGGCCTTGGCTGCCGCCTGTAGCCCTTTTAGGGCGCCAATCGCCTCGGCGTCGAAAACGTGGCTTTCCGGCGTAATAGATGCGGAGCCTGCGGCAAATTCCAGGCCCGCCCTAAAAGCGGCCCATCCGTACCCTATTTGGACGCAGTTGTTTTCGTGTTTTTCCGAACCATCCGTATATACCACGATATCGTCAGGTGATACCATGTCCAGCCATTTGATAAAGCGGCGGGCCGCTTCCTCTTTCGGGACTCCTCCGGTGGGGTCAGTGCGAGAATCCGGGGCATTGCGAGGTGCGCGCAACTCTAGTCTCCGGATCCGCGGGAGAAGTTGTGCAGCCGTTTGCAGGGTCGTGGCCGAATGGCCCGAGTTGCGGGCACGAGGTGTTTCACGCAGGCGGCTGACAAGGGGGTGCCCCTTGTCCGCGAACCTTAGTCGGGCGCCGTATTTCAGGCGGGTGTAGGCCAGCGCGACGCGGGCCGAGGGTAGTCCTGCGTCCCTGAGAACAGTGGACGAGGGGGTGGTTTTATACGCCGGGAGGATTGCCCGTGCCGCTAAAACCAGCGGTTTGTTTAATGCTTTGAGGAGTCCTCTTTGCTTGTGCGCTGGGTTGTACCATGCCTCGGCTGCGTAGGTGGCCGAGGAACCCACGCATGCCACCGCTGCCTTGCGAAGTGCAGCCGCAGGCGGTCCGTATCTTACTGCCCCAAAGCCTTTGAGGTGAGCAGCGACCGCCATTGCTTTGGCAGCCCTTTCGGCCACGTGGCGGCGCCCGTCTAGCCGTCGGCTGAACCAAAAACCAAGCCAACGCATGCCCGGGTAGCGCTCGGCCCCGGAGGCGCTTTGTCCGCGTCGACCGCCCGGTAGTTGGACCGGGGTAACCGTTCTACCATTAATCCGGATTTCCGGGTTGCGACCGTGCCTTTTCTTAGTGATATGGATCACCTCTGTCTTTTCCGCTGCAAAATGGATCTTCTCTTCCGCCGCAATTTCGTGCATATCCCGGAGTTTATCTTCCAGCCAACGTACGTTTTCCTCCAACGAGGGTGACGATTTCCATGTAAGCACGTCGTCTGCGTATGCCAACCGCCACTTCGTACCGTTTTTGACGAGATACGCCAAATATAGCATATATAGGATCGGGGAAAGGGGAGACCCTTGCGGGGTGCCGCACCCAAGCCGCCTAAAGCCCGTGGTCGTACCCTCCAGCCGGACTCGGGCCTGGCGGCCGCTTAAAAAGTTAATCACGAACCTGAGGAGCATTTTACTAAACCTGAGGCTCCGCATTTTCCGTATCAATCGCCTATGGAGGAGGGCGTCGAAGGCGCCTTGGACGTCGCATGCGACAAGGGTGACTTCCTCCCCGCGAGCTAGAGCCTGCTCGATATCGTGGGCGAGGGCACAAACCAGATCCGTCGCCGATCGTTTGGGTAGGGCACCGCCGTGGGTGCAGCTAAGGAGCCCGTTGTCGTGTATGGCCCAAGCTATCCGGCGTGCAACGAGCCTCTCGAGGCCTTTTCCGATGCAGGAGAGGAGGGCTATAGGCCGCCAGGATCGAACGCTGCTCCGGTCTTTCTTCCCCGTTTTCGGTAGCATCGCGACTTCGGCCTTCTTCCAAGGCGCTGGGAAATGTCCGAGTTCCAGGCAACGTTGGTAGAGCCTGCGCACCGGCTCGGCCAACGAAGCCCATCCGGCTTTTAGTAGCCGGACGGTCATTCCGTCGATGCCCGGGGACGTGCTCGTAACCCCAATGCAGGAGCGCTCCGCCTCTTCCGCACTAACCTGGGTGTCCCAAGGGATTTTAGCCTCGTCCGGCGACCAGGCCTCCAAGGGGTCTCCCTGCAGGTCATCCTCCGCCGAAAATCGGCCAAGCACCTCCCGTTGCAGTGCTTCCGCTTTTGCTAAAGGCTCGCTCACTTGCTCGCCGTTAATAACCAGCGGCGGGGACCGGAGGCGTGGTCCGGCTCCCAGCCAGCCCACCATGTTCCACAAATCCTTATCGTCGCGCAGTTGGTCGATCCGGTGCCTCCAGTACTCCCGCTTCGCGGCCCGCACCCCTTTCGTATAGGCTTTTTCCTCGGCAGAGGCGTCTGCCCTATTTACAGCGCTCCGTTTAACCCGCTGGAATTCGGACCAGAGCCGCTGGCAGTTTTCGGTCCACCAGGGAGCCGAACTGCCCCTTTTTCCCGCCGGCGTACCCACGACCCACGTCACTTGCTCCCATAAAGTTGTAAATTCAGCTACCCACGCGTCCAATGCGTAGCCATCGGCCGCGGATCCCGGGTCCGGCATGTCTTGCATGCCAAAAGCAAGTAGCTCCGCGAACTTTGGTAGCCGGTCGTCCCTAACCGAAACGTTGACCGCCTCCGGGCGGGGGGCGCCGCGCGTCCGCAGCGTGGTATAAAGGGATTCGTGGTCGGAGCCTGTGTAAAGACTGCTGTCAACCACAGTTATTGTGCTGGGGAGGTTGGAAAAGACCATATCCAGTAAACCCCCGTCGCGGTGGGTGGGCACGCCGATATTTCCTGTAAAACTCATCCCCTGGGCTTGCGCCCATGCCGTCAGTTGATCCCCTCCGCGTGCGTTTGCGCGGCCTGGCTGGTATGTAGCAGCCGCTACGTTAAAATCGCCGCCTAGCACCGTGGGTCCATTTGGCACGGTATTGCATACCATTTCCAGCGCGGCTTCAGTGCCCGGAGCCCTATATACGTTAACAAACAGTATTCCGTTAATTTCGAGCCAGAGTATGTCCCGCGTATTTTGGCCCTGCGGTAGCCGTCGTTGTGCGGCCCTTAGGGCTGCCCCCTTCTTGACGTAGGTGAGCACCCGGGGCCGGAGCCCAGTCATGGCTTCGTAAGTGTTGGCGTGCCATTCGTCCACTGGCGCAAAAATATCATAGCCCGGGTGCGTTTGTGTAGTCGTATTTAGCCCGCACCATGGCTCTTGAACGTTAACCAGGTCCACCTTTCTCTGGTGGCACAACTCCAATAGGCTCAGATGCACACCCATCCTTTTACCTACGTTGGCCCAAACTACGTCGAGGCATTCCCGCTGCATATTGCCGAGCGAGTATTTCGTCATATTAATCGACGGGTTGCTTCCAAGTCTATCCTATCAGCGGGGCAAGGTTCGGCAGCCGCTGCGTCCTCCTCCATTTCGGCTGCCCAAACGATTTCGTCGTGCACGCGTTCCTGTTCAGCCTGCAGGAAGTTGCGGATGTCCGCCCCTGCCGCCTCGCATGGCCGCGCTCTTTTATTTGAAATGCTCGATCGGGAGCTCGAGGTTTGCGAATGCTGCGATGAGGTGTTTAGGACCGGGATTGCAGGTGCTGGCTCTCGGCGGGCCGCCTCAGCCCGGTCGTTGATAATCGCGGCACGGTTGGCACGTCCGATTCTGCGGATCCCCTTTAGTTTACGCTGTGAAGGTCGTTCAAACTTCCCATTTACCACTAAAGGTCGGGCAGGGCAATTCTCATGTCCGGATGGGAAATGGCCGTGGCAATTGACGCATTTGGGGGCTGCCTTGCACGGCTCTTCCTCTGTCGCATGTTTTGCTTCACCACATATGCCGCAACGCGCTTGCCGTACGCAGCGACGTATTTCGCAATATCCCTGGCAACCGTCGTGGTGGTGTGTAATTTTGCGTGATTTTTCAACCTTCCGCGCACGTTTCGACACTCCAAAAAGCTGAAAGGGCTTTACGGGTTGAAGGAAGGACACTATCCACGTGCCCTCAGCCGTATGTGGGTCGTAACCATGTTTGGAAATATGCCAGTTGACTGGCTGCTGGCCTGCTGCCACGGTAATCTCCTCCTGGATTACCTCATGTACGTCCTTTCTTCCGTCCAGGCAATTGAGCGTTCGGGGCACTCCAGAGACGGCGTATGTGTGCCAGGTTGTCGGGACAGTGACTTCCCGCGCGTCCAATGCGTCCATAATGGCCTTGACCGCGCTGGGGTTGAGGAGTTTTTGCCGTGTTTCCTCAGAGGCCACCGTAACACCCCAGCCCGTGGGGGTACGCTTGGCGTTTGGGATTTCACTGTGTGGCACCGAGACCAATTCGGCCAGTTTGGTCGTTACCGCGTATGGCTCCCTCGTCACCATCCGCAATTTGTCATTTACGCGGATCAGGATGCGGTTGGACGGCTGTTCTGTCAAACGTTTCGGGGCTTGGGAGCGGTCCCGGCCCGATTGGGAGGGAGTTGCGGAGCTGTCAGGTGCATTGCCGGGCGTCGTACGTATCGGGTACGAGCGCGTGGCCGGGGTTAAGATTCGCGTTGGGGCCGCCGCTGGTGGCGTGGCGGCTCGCTCGGCCCATGTGACCGATTTGTTAGTGGGCGTGCCTCTGCCTTTAGAGGCCGACGACGCCGTGCCCGTCCTCGTAATTAAAATGCTGCGCCTTTCGCTGGAACTGGTCGGCGAACGCGACGGGGAGCGCGAACGCTCTTTTTCAGGGAGGGTGCGACTGAGGAACCAGCCGCTGATCACGTCGTCAAGTTCAAGAACAATTCTCCTAAGCGCGGCGTCCTCCGGGGCCTGTAAACTTTCGAGCTTGGCTGCAAAGACCTCTTCGAGCCAGCTGCCGACTGTTTCCACGTTTTCCAACTCCTGCTGCAGTGTTTTGATGGCCAGGGCCGGGAGGCTGGAGTACCTTCCGCGGCCAGCCGGCTGAGGCGCGTTAGCGGTGCGCGTGTCGAGAGATACGTGTCCCGACTCGGCCTGGCCCTGCGGCAAAGCCTGCGGCGTGCTCTGCGGGCGCGCGCGGCGGTTTGAGACCTCTGGTGAGGCCATGACGACCAGCGCCCGGAGGGCGAAAATTCTTCAGCTGTTAAGCTTATTGGTGTGTTTGGGTGTGAATCGCTAACAAAGGTGGGTCTGACCCATGAATGGTGGAGGATGCTTGTAGCCTGTCAGGAAGCTGAGCTAGATTATCAAAGGCCCCCAACCATACCACCATGCTAGCTCACCTTTGCCGAGGCCGAATGCATTCCCTATCACCGCCCAAGGGCCAAGGAAAAGTCAGCAATTTCGCGCTTTATAGAAAATGCGTCAATGTTAACAGCTTGCCTGAGTGGGGTTGTAAACAGGGTTTCTAGGATGGAATATGACAGCTGCATAAATGTGGAATCAGGGAAAACGAAATGAATATTTTTTGATTGGTCCTTTTATTTTATAGTACAGCGGCCATTATACCCGCTTATGGTAGCTTTTAATAATGGAAGCCGGATATATGTAATCAGTTGAAACTATTTTATGCGGGGTTAAAACCCTTGTACTAAACTCCTTTTAATTAAAGCAAAGCTTGTATTATTGAATTTATTTAACTTTGTATTTATTATACAAATAGACTTTCTATAGTGAATACTTTTATTAAGCGCCCTTATTAATACCACCACTACTATTATTACTTATTAATCTAAGTTAACGGCCACGGTTAGAAAGTATTTGTAAGCGGCGTACATAATGAGATCAAATATTAGCGGCAAGCGATCCTGATTGTCCAAAATACTTATATTTAAAGAAATAACGACACATAAGTTAACATACTGGCACCGGGAGAAACCAATTAGTAAGTTTCATTACATGATAAAGACCGTTTAAGTCTTATACCGTAGCCCAAGACATGTTATATCATTGATTTAGGTTTTAAAAAAATAAGTATATATTAATATTGTTGGAAAAGCTTACCCCAAGCAACTAATCCTTGAACTCTTTAAACAACACAATCTTATTCCTCTTTTATCTTTTGTATAAAGCTGTTTACTCTCATAAACCGCCTTCCACAGTTTACAATGCGTTCCGAAAACACTGCAACTAATTTATTCTGGGCTTGCTCCGCTAGTGCAGCAGACGGATTTTGTGGGCAGCATTAAACCTTGCCTCCTTATTATCTGATTCCGGCGGTGGCGGTGGCGGTGATTACTCGACGTCCTCGGGCGTAAACCTGTCTATCGCGATTGGGACAATCCGCTAGATGTTAAGGCCAAATACGGGGTAACAAACTCATGATGGAAAGACCATGTTACTAATTGCGTTAGCACCAGGGGCGTTATATGCAAACATCTTGAATATGAAAGGCGACAACGTTGTTGTGAGAAAGATGCCGATGACAAAGTTCCCCGATTAGCAAATTTGGTAAGAAACCATATTATGATAACATCAAGTCATGTGTAAATCACAACTTTCCAATACTAATTTAACTTCAAACATGATTCTTATCTCCTAAAACATGGCAAACACCCATCAATCTATCTCAAAAACGCCGAATTTTGCACGGGGCTTGAGTGGTCCCCGAAACGTTGAGGCAGCTGTTGGTCCATTTTATGCCCTGTCATTCATCCAAGTCCAGAACATTGACTCTGGAAGGCCACGGGCACGACAGCATTGGGTCAGCAAATTCTCGAAGGTGCTGTCGGGGCAATACTGATTCTGGATCATGTTTGGCAGTGAAGCCCGGCACGGAAGATGGACTGGATATACTAGCTATAAGTGCAACGATACTTTTGCGACTATTTGCATCCTATGTAGCTCCAACCGCAAATTTCAAAATCGCATCTGCAAAGGTTTTGACTTATTTTGGATCTGGGGGTACAGAAAGC
Organism: Pyricularia oryzae 70-15; assembly: GCF_000002495.2. Lineage (NCBI taxonomy): Eukaryota > Fungi > Ascomycota > Sordariomycetes > Magnaporthales > Pyriculariaceae > Pyricularia > Pyricularia oryzae. Next base: position 1,384,493 of record NC_017853.1, on the reverse strand, counting down.
CAATTTGCATATTACTTGACGGCCCAAATTCTTTTGATAGCCTGAGAGAATGTTGCTTGCGCCTCCAAAACCCCCCAAATATTATATTACAAAACTGAACTAAACCAAAACGAACCAAATTAACACCAGCCGTCGCAGTCACACTCGCACTGCAAATCACGACGTGACTTCGTCTTTATCACCGTCCACAGCCTTGCCTCCGGTATTCTGGACAGTTTTGATGCCCGGCAGACCTCCACCTAACAGACCGCCGCCTCCTGGCAAGCCGCCACCTAGTAAACTTGAGGGCTTTGGCAAACCTCCAGCTCCTGCTAGTCCGCCTCCTAACAGACCGCCGCCGCCTGTCAGACCGCCGGCCGATAACCCTCCGCCTCCTGGCAAGCCGCCACCTAACAAGCTTGAGGGCTTTGGTAAACCCCCAGCTCCTGATAGTCCGCCTCCCAACAGACCGCTGCCGCCTGTCAGACCGCCGGCCGATAACCCTCCACCTCCTGGCAAGCCGCCGCCTAATAAACTTGAGGGCTTCGGCAAACCTCCAGCTCCTGCTAGTCCGCCTCCTGGCAAGCCGCCACCTAACAAGCTTGAGGGCTTTGGCAAACCTCCAGCTCCTGCTAGTCCGCCTCCTAACAGACCGCCGCCGCCTGTCAGACCGCCGGCCGATAACCCTCCACCTCCTGGCAAGCCGCCACCTAATAAACTTGAGGGCTTTGGCAGACCTCCAGCTCCTGATAGCCCGCCTCCCAACAGACCGCCGCCGCCTGTGAGACCTCCAGGGCTTGGTAGACCACCACCCAATAAACCGCCACCTCCTGTCGAACCTCCGGCACCTGAGAGAGCTCCAGCTCCTGGCAAACCGCCACCTAGTAAACCTCCGCCACCTGCCAGACCTCCGGGTAGACCACCGGCTAGTAAGCCTCCTCCTCCTGGCAGACCGCCGCCTAGCAGACTTGCGGGATCTGGCAGACCGCCACCCAATAAGCTTGCGGGATCTGGCAGTCCGTCTCCCAATAAGCTTGCAGGGTCTGGCAGTCCGCCTCCTAGTAAGCTTGCAGGGTCTGGTAAAGCTCCCGCACCTGGTAGACCGCCGCCTAATAAGCCTCCACCCCCTGACAGACCGCCGCCTAGTAGACTTGCGGGGTCCGGCAAACCGCCTCCTAGTAAGCTTGCAGGGTCTGGTAAGCCTCCGCCCAATAAACCTCCACCTGGTGGCAGACCACCGCCTAGTAATCCCCCACCTCCTGTCAGACCTCCTCCGCCTGGGGAACCGCCGCTTCCTGACAATCCTCCGCCACCGGATGAACCACCGGTATCTGGTAAGCCTCCGCCAGGTGATGAACCTCCCGCATCTGCCAGGCCTCCGCCGCCTGATAGACCCCCGCCGCCTGATAGACCCCCGCCACCCGATGAGCCTCCTCCGCCTGATGAGCCTCCGCCACCCAGCGAACCTCCTCCGCCACCCAACGAGCCTCCTCCGCCTGATGAGCCTCCGCCACCTAACGAATCGCCACCACCTGATGCACCTCCGCCACCCAACGAGCCTCCTCCGCCTGATGCGCCTCCTCCGCCTGATGCACCTCCGCCACCCGATGCACCTCCGCCGCCTGATGAGCCTCCGCCACCTGGTGAGCCTCCGGCGCTCGAGGGGCCTCCGGCGGGAGGTAAACCTCCAGCCTTTGGTAGACCCCCAGGCTTTGGTGGACCTCCAGCTCCTGGTAGACCCCCAGGTTTTGGTGGACCTCCCCCCCTTGGTAGACCTCCAGCCTTTGGTGGACCTCCCGACCTTGGAGGACCTCCGAGGCCTGGTAATCCTCCCGCTCTTGGTGGGCCTCCGAGGCGTGGTGAACCTCCAGCCCCTCCTAAACCTCCGCCCTTTGGAGAACCTCCGGCCCCTCCTAGACCTCCGGCCCCTCCTAGACCTCCGGCCCCTCCTAAACCTCCGCCCTTTGGAAAACCTCCGGCCCCTCCTAAACCTCCAGCCCCTCCTAAACCTCCGGCCCCTCCTAAGCCTCCGCCCTTTGGAAAACCTCCTGGACCGCCGGAGCCTGGCAAGCCTCCGCCCTTTGCCAGAGGTCCGGCTCCCAACAAGGGTCCCATACCCGTGAGACCTCCTGGAATTGGTGAACCCCCGGGGCCTGGTAGAGCCCTGGGCCCCTTTTTCAGGGTCCTGGCCCCTGATGAACCTTCGGCCCTTGGCACAACTTGAGCTCCCGGCGAAGCTCCGGTGCTCGGGAGAGCTTCAGTGCCCGGCGCAGCTCCAGTACCCGGCGCAGCTTCAGTGCCCGGGGCAGCTCCAGTACCCGGCGCAGCTTCAGTGCCCGGGGCAGCTCCAGTACCCGGCGCAGCTTCAGTGCCCGGGGAAGCTCCAGTACCCGGCGCAGCTTCAGTGCCCGGCGCACCTCCAGTACCCGGGACAGCTCCAGCGCCCAGGACAGCTCCAGCGCCCGGGACAGCTTCAGTGCCCGGCGCAGCTTCAGTGGCCGGCGCAGCTCCCATGCTCGCGACGACAGCTGCGGCTGCCTCCATGACAAAGGCGGCCGCCTTTCCAACGTCCTGCCCATATGTGAGATGCGCCGGGAGGATCATGCCGCCGCCCTGGCAGACGTTGTCGCCCGCGTGGCACACCACCAACGTCCTCGACTGATCCACGCCGTTGACGGGCCTGCGTCTGAACGGGTCGCCGAACGAGACGGCCGCCACGACGTGCGAGGCCGTTTCTGGGTCGAGCTGCGCCGCCGCGTTGTGCATGAGCATCGCACCTTGGGAGTAGCCCGAGATGACGATCCCGGTGTTGGGGCAGTCGGTCGCCAGGGTTTTGATGATGTTTGCCCTGTTTTTTACAATTTTGGTTCTTGTCAGCAAACTGCTTTCTTTGTTTCTTCTTTTTGTTTCTTCTTGGATTTGATACGGCAATACAGGGTTGCAAAGAGTTGGCAGCATCGGGGTCTTCGGGGAAGTGGTCAAAACACACATTTTTGCGGTGCCTTGCCTGTCACCGCCGGCCATGATGCCTGCAAAATTGGCAGGGTAAGGGACGCCCTGCATATTAACACTGAGGCCTGGGGCCAGCTTCCGGATAGCTTGGAGGAACGGTGGCCCCACGACGGTTCCGGCATTGCCTGCCTCTGTGGTTCCGCGGGCGAAAACGACGGTCATATCTGCGCAGTTGCCATCGGCATTCTGTTTGTCCGTTAGTGATTGGTTGGCAAGTAGGTGACGTGAAGACAAGTAGGCTCAGCGTGTATAAAGTCTAATGTTTTCACCACGCATCTCAGAAAGGATATTCTCACCTGTACAGCCGCTACGTTTTGCCGGGATTCTAGACTAGATCTAGATGGGGCCCCATTGATGGGGGCAGGCAAAGCGGTGACGACTGATACCAGCACAATGGCTGTAGTACACAATCTCGTCGGTAAATACATATTTATTTCCCGACTTTCTTTTGCATTGGAGCATCGACGATTGCTATAACACTCTGCAACACTCGGCGTAGGTGAGAGGTGTGGGAAATCATTTGTGTTTGGTTGCAGCCACTCTAGTCCCCTCGTTTAAAACGAGTATGGACCTGTTATATGAGAATGATCATACTCCTTCCCAGAGGCCTTTCCTGATCTCCGTGTTTTGGGATAAGCGTGTTTGTCATCCTATTCAAGTTAGGCAACTTGTTCCTGAGACACGCCGTTGCGCCGGTGATCAGATGGTTGTGCCCTCGGGGTAGGGATTTCCTTGTCCTCGACCAAGAATGAGCCAATGTGTACTCAGGTACCTTGGAGAAAAGGCCTGATCTGCTAGGATGGTATTCTGCTGATGTTTCGGAGAATATTCTCTTCCTTTCCGCATGCCAAAAAACAATGCCAAGCACGGGTATCTATGAATGCAAGGTTTTGGATTTGCCGTGCTGCAAAAAAAAGAGGAACCATCTCTTTTCTAGCCCAACTCAGACTCTCGACCTCGAGCTGTCTTGATGCGATCAACAGATAAGGAAATAACATATTTTGCCTTTCTCCGGGGTTCGTCTTCCAACACGGGGTGAGTGAGCTCGAACTTCATCCGCGATTGAGAATAAGCTTTTATGCAGGAGTGCAGAAGAACTAAGAAAAAAAAGGACAAGACCAGCTCTAGCCTGTTTCGATCATGAAATATACCCTGACCGCGGAATGCAGCACTATTCAGGAAAACGCCAGCGAAGCAAAATGGCGGCGTGGTGAAAATAGAAAAAAAAAAGAAAAAAGAAAAAAGTCACGCTAAACTCGACGCTAAGGCTCCTGACCAGTTGCAATTCAAGTTGTCAGGTGTCCAACCTTGGAAATTAGAGAAAACTTGGCTAGGCCAACGGGGAGCTGGAAAACTTTGTCTGCACGACGAGGTAAAGTAAAGAACCACAACAATAGCATGTGCATCGCTCCTCGCATCACTCGCCACCGACTCCGTCCGGCGTTAAATAACCTCTCCTTTGGGAGGAGCGGGGAAAGAGGGGCGGCTACTTCCCAGCATCCTTGGTATTTGCATGACCCTTTACGTGGTAAACAAGGTCTTATACCAGATTCACACCCGTTTTTGGCCTATCTACTACATAGTAGTTCCTCGATTGCCCCAACAATATTCCTCGTCTCTTCACCTCAGGCGGTCGTCACTAGCGCGGGCGGGTGAACTTTGACCTTGATCCACTTTTGACGAGGTCTCTTGCGGCCTGGGCCGTGAGGGGTCAAAACCTTGGCCTTGTCAGGTGTTTTCCATCCGCACTTTTACGACGATCAAGAGATTGGGATTATGGATTTTCCAGACGGCGTGCAATGAATCGTGTTGTTCAGAACGGCCAAAGTGAACCACGTAGTCTTTTAAGCCGTAGTGCGTACGAAATTTGCTCCAAGCGTCTGATGTTGTGGTATAAGAAGAGGCAGGTGTGGTAAGGCTTTGACCGAGAACACTCCACAGATGCAGTTAGCCTTCATACTTGCCGTGCCTAGTATCTGTCAATTCCACAAGCATATATATATGGTCAGCCTCATTGGGAACCCCTCGGCAAAAGAAAACCATGGAAGCTAAAAGTTCACGACATTGGCAGAAATACAACTTTCGAGTTTTAGCTTACTGTTACGATCAAGGTATCGGGGTAACCTGTTCTTAGGGTAAAGTACAGTGGGTTGAAGCAACTGAGCGTCTGGCTGGGTAACTGGGGTTCTCAATGACTGGGGGTGAAGTTATGATCGTTCTCAAGTAAGTATTGAGGTTAACTAGAGTTTGATTGCTGCTAAGCAATCCTAGAATCGAATCTATCTACATGGTAATAAGCGTGCCTTATATAGACTATGTTCCGAATATGATCCCTCTTGATCTGTTTGATCTGTGATTTTCAACTGAGGTTCTACAGATCATAGAGATCCATTTACTTGGCCGTCACGTGAGGTTACGTGAGATCTCGTGGCCTTGTCCTTAGGTAATCGTTGTTCTGCCGGTCGGTATCTCTTTCGGGCGAGTGTCGTCAGGAGGGGTGTAACCCCACCTGGCCTCTCTGGTACCGGCCCAACTGTCAGGTCGTAACACTTACGTACATAACAAGTGAGAAAGGTGCGTGCTAGTTGCCAACACTAGAGAGTAGCAGAAGCGCTATTACGGAATAGGTCAATCACAAATCATCCCAACTCCAGAACTTCATTTGAGGTAATAGTTGCATATGGGAGGGAACCCGAGTGCAGGGAGTCAAGCTCGTTCCTCATATCGATTTTATAGTTCGCCGAGAAGATTTCTGATTTTTTCTTCTTTTTTTTCGGTTTGCCAGGTTCATGTTGTATCGCAACAAGTCCTCGTACCATCTCCTCCAACGGTACCTACGGGGGTGTAGTTCAAGTTGGTCAGCCAGTGTACCTACTGACAGTCGTATATTAATCCCTGCCAAACAATCGTCCAAACTGTCATCAAGTCATATCAAGCCGCCTCGTATCCGACAATCAGGCCATGAGCTCAGATGTATAATTTTCCTAAGAGACATCAGGTACGCTTTGGTTAACATACCTTTGATTAATGTGACCGTTCTGAAAGCGCATTTATTTTAATTTTTGACTCGTGATAGCTTGTGACGTATCCGAGGAATCAAACCCTTTTAGCTTCCGTCAGCTGTATGCCCCCTCTATCCCCAAAGGTGTGCATAGTGTCATCAAAACAGGTAGGGCGAGAAACGCTAATGCACTGCAACTACGTAGTACCAGACTTCCACGCACAATCAAGGTTAGACGGTCCCCCACGTCTCCAGCCTCAAGTTCCTTCCAACCTGACCAACCTGCAATATCCCAGCTCGAATCGATGAGAAAATGGCATGGTCAGTTGAACGAATTGTATGCGAGACCGAAATGATTCACGGTGAGCAAAATCTGGTTACCAGCTGGGTGTACCAAACTCCAGTACTACAACCCACATGCAAGCTATGACGTCTAGACCGAATCATCCGCCTTTACCCTGTTTCTAGGTACCTCAGACAATCAACTTTTGCCATGCAGCTGACAAAGCACATGATACATCCTGCAATCTGGCGTAAGCAGCTGGGTATTTGGCCTTTTCCTACTTATTACCGCGCGTAGCAGGTTATTTGCATAACTAGGTAGCTACAAGGTAAATCGACGCAGACAAGTGAAAAATAATCCATGATGCCATGCGGGGTTGACGTGCGTCTGTGTTTGCGCTCTACCCGATCGTGAGGACAGCCAAACCCGGCCTGTGCGGCACCAGCGTCTTTTTGCGGCTTGTTGAAGCCCTCTGTTACGATCAAGGTATCGGGTAACCTGTTCTTAGGGTAAAGTACAGTGGGTTGAAGCAACTGAGCGTCTGGCTGGGTAACTGGGGTTCTCAATGACTGGGGGTGAAGTTATAATCGTTCTCAAGTAAGTATTAAGGTTAACTAGAGTTTGATTGCTGCTAAGCAATCCTAGAATCGAATCTATCTACAGGGTAATGAGCGTACCTTATATAGACTATGTTCCGAATATAATCCCTCTTGATCTGTTTAATCTGTGATTCTCAACTGAGATTCTACAGATCATAGAGATCCATTTACTTGGCCGTCACGTAAGGTCACGTGAAATCTCGTGGCCTTGTCCTTAGGTAATTGTTGTTCTGCCGGTCGGTATCTCTTTTGGGCGAGTGTCGTCAGGAGGGGTGTGACCCCACCTGGCCTCTCTGGTACCGGCCCAACTATCTGGTCGTAACACCCTCCTATCATCCCAAAAATACATAATATTTTATTTCCTCTGACATGGAATGGTGCTTTAGAAGTGTGAATTCTTGGTGGTAGGTCAGCTTACTAAGTAAGCGTGCTTGTGTCGAGTATCTTGATTGGGGAAAGCCAAGGCAGCTTTATAAACTCGTGTTCTTGCAGGTGCAGGTCAAGAATGAGGGAAGAATAAGGTAAGGGATAATATGAAATGGTAAAGCAAAATTAGCTATAGTAAGATTATAGCATATACTTAAAGCGTATTAAGTTTAACAAAAGCTTAATGTCACCGCAGAGTAGATTATTCCCTATTCACATGTTGGCGATAAGAAGCGCAATAAAACGAGGTTGAGACTTGGATAGGTAGTCTCAATTCTTCATCATACATTAAATATATTCAATTAAAGTGAGCACTTCCTATAATTCTCCAATGAGCAAGATAATGAGGAAATATCCAACCATGTGTTTCGCTTCCTCTGGCTGACTCTACCAATCGTGTGCAGTAGGATTACCTGCTTAGCTGGGCGTCTGCTGCTGCGAGATAATGCAGCCATCCTTCCAGACAAAATCGTCACCGGCATGACCGGTCCTGTTCACGCCCAAATCATAGGCGACGTGCAGCCTGTTGTCCTTGAAGGACGAATCCGTGGGATAGCTCGACACACCCATCCAGTTTTGGACGTTGTCTGTGGCCCAAAATTCGTCCCTGGTAAAGGATCCGCGGCGCCAAATGCTCTGTTTGTGTTAATATTACTGTTAGGGAATTTCTTCTTCTTCAAAAGCTACCTATTTACGGAGGGGGGGGAGGCATGGCAAAAAGTCCAAAGAAAGCATACCTGGAAGTCGGTGGTATAGTACTTGAAGGTCTCGTTGTTGTTCTTGTCAAACAGGTACGCCTTCTGAAAGGCAAAAACCTTGTCGTAGAGGGCCACGGTGTCAATGCCCGGGGTGGGTGAGCAGGCGGCGGGGATAGCGGGGAGTGCGGCGGGTATGCCGGGTACGACGGGGTTGGTGGCTGCGGTGCTGGCGGGGGCAGCGTCGGCGACGTCATCGCGAGCCTCGATGACTGCGGGAGCGGCCTGGACGGCAACTGCGGCCACAGCAATAGCAATGAATGAAGCGCGCATCTTGAGAAATTAATGGAAATGAAAAGAGTGACGTTGATTAAATAGAGAATTTTCAATTAAATGGTGGTCTCAAACGAGTGGTTGACTGACAATCAGATGGGTGCCAAGGCAACAACAACCGATTTGACAACGGGAGGGCTGTTGTTCTTAAATGTTGGATAGAAATAAGGTAGCCGTCGGCAAGATGATCGACGTATGGGAGGTGGCGCATAAAACCAACAGGGGCTGTAATTTCAAATTGCATTGTGATGTGCGCCATCCTACCCTCAGCCCCTCTGCCGCAGCACACATAGTATACATAGTAACCCCGGTTTCATATCACCTCAGATGCACTTACTGCCGCTGGAATTACAAACTGACACCAACTGCGCTACAGGAGAATGAAAGAAATATAACATTAAAAATAAAGATATTGTTGAGAAATCAGCAAGCCAAATGGCATCGATGTCGGTTTTTTTTTTTGGGTTTTTTTTTTGGACGTAAGACGGAAGCGACCACTATGCCCACACGACGGAAGCGCTGTGAGCCCCAGCTATCCCTTTTCCGGGCCCAACTGCCGAGATTTTTCCGGCGCCTGACACGGTGCCGGGACGCCAAAAGCTAAAAAGATCGCGTATCGAGGAACAATTGCGGCTTAAGTTCAACCTCCAATTGAGCCGCCCTGGCAACGCTGGTCCCTGGACAACAACGGTGAATCTCTCGATGAGATCTGCAGATTATTATAGCAACTCTTGCCCATGCAAAAGGCTACCCGTAACCTCGGAGTCGCACGTACATTCGTATATAGAATGTGGGGATTCCTCCCAGCATACCGTCGGCACAATTGCCCTATCCTGAAAAGGTTAAGCAGAAAAGGTTTAGAAGAGGTATGGAAGATGCCAAACGATGGCACCAAATTTATATATCCTGGCAAGAATACCCCCGGGCACCCAGGGCTGCCAGCTTTCAAGGAATAGCTGTACCTTCTGTTTTCGCTGGTCAAAAATAGAAACTGGCAAAGATTTGCTGCTATTACTCGCGGACACGAGGTAAGCCAGGGTTATTCCCAGAACTAGCACCACATCGATATACCACGTAAACTGACGCGTATTGAAAGCGAGCACGGATGACATGAGTGACATCCCTGAATGAGGCTCTTATGCACGATGACTGTCTCTTGTTATTTTTGTTTTTTTTTCTAAACTCTCACGACTTGGATCCCCGTACTCGTAATTAACAGAACCCGGAACTAAGCAAACACTTAATCAGATTGCCTGACGGACAACGAAGGAAATGGTCGAAATGAAAGTCATTGGCAACAATCATTTCCAGGATTTTCCACAAAATAACCGGCCTATACAAACGCTTGACTTGACCGAGTCCAGCAGTTGTAATGCCTGATTGCTCGATGCCGAGGCTATTAATATTTTTATGGGAATCAACAACAGGGGCGACACGTCCATCAAATCCTCAAGGCCACATCCCACTACGCCTGCACCGAATGACTGGTTTGGAGTGGCAGTTGTAAACCCTTAGCTCAAGAACGCATGGTAAAAAAATCGATTTGGCTCGCTTGTCTTGTTATATTTTTGCTTTTTATCTAATTGATTTTTGGTTGTTTTCTGGACTTTCGCCCCTTGTCCGTTGCCCTGGCGGTTGTATTATGGCGTTGAACTAAGTGCACAAAGAACAGGGAGGGACAGAGCAACGGGTGAATAGCCGTATGGCCCTACGAGTTGTCCAAGAATAGAACACACCACCTACTATAGTACGTCTCCCGCACCCCAGAATAATATTCGTATACAGGCTTCTGAATGTACGTACAAGGCATGACCCTGGAGGTTGACCTGACTCTTTTTACATTTACCCCGACTTCTTTGCGGCGCGTTAGACTGTCGAAGATGTACTATAGTATAGAGAGGGTCCCGCTTGAGGGATTGCACGAAAATGGGGGGAAAAGAAAAGTAACAAGAACAAAATGAATCTGCACGGATCAGTGCATTGACAGAATCACCGAGTCGTCAACCAGAACAGGAATTGCTTTCCACAGTGCAAAACATTGGCCGCGCGAGGCAGGCAGAGAGATCCGTTAAAATACTATGATTACTATAATGGTAAACGTAAAAGTACCTCCCGTGGCACAGTCGCTCAATGGTGTAAACCTTGTGGGTATTTCCGGCTTTCGTAATAGTTTTTGCGAAAAAATAAATCCAGGTACTTGAAAATTCCCACGAACAATTAAATTGGTAAAAGCCCCTTTTTCGGATTTAAAGTCTTTTCGAAAACGTTTGGGACAAAGCAAAAAAAAAAAAAGTATATGCAAAAAGAAATACGAAAATTAAAGGAAATCCCATGTAGTATATTACGGCAACGTATTGAAAAATTAGGGAATTATCCCGGGATTATAATTACGTAAACGGTTGGAAACAATATTTTAACGTATACATAACGTAATCAACGCCCACGGTATGTAGATCGCCTGGCAGATATAATCTGTAAATAATTTCAAATTTGATTTTAATATAATACTTCTATTTACCTGCTATGTTTTGTTCGGCCACCCATGTATAAAGTTTTGTGCTCTTAATTAATCTGGGCAGGGATTACTATTTAAAACTGGTAAAGTCCGAATGGTTCCACACATCTGCAAATCTGCCATCACTGTTCAGGGGTATTAATTTTTATCCTTACCATTATAGTAGAAAAATAGACCATGTGGAGGCTACCAGCGCATCTAGTTGTTCAGAATCGCCAATTTCGCGCCGCTGACAGCCAACAGTCCACGAGGCAAGGAACAAAATCCGTGAGGATGCTGGTGCTATTTTATGCACTGGAGCCCATGCTGATGTCTAAATGTCTTTCAGTACTGTGGTTCACCCCGTGTGGCCAATGGGTATAAAATGAATTAGAATCATCCATTTAAGGGGTCTCCAACTTCTCTTCTAATTCATCCACCCAAACCAGAACAACGTTTTCCCATTCTTCTTTTTCTTTTTCTTTTTCTTTTCTCCTTTAGCTCTCTTTTTCTTTCTTTTCGTTTCTTTTCTTGCATCACTTTCAAAATGCAGTTTTTAAAATGGATCGAGCTCGCGCTCATCGCGGCTCTCACCCCCCAGGCGCTGGCTCAGGTCGGGAATGCTCACGACCGCAACGGCAGCCCCCGCCACAGAATCGCCCACCATGCCGGGCAGCCCGCTTCAGCCCGCCAGCCTACACACGACGGTGCACCGGTGCTCGCAGGGACCCCGCCCAATTCCGATTGGGTACAGTTCGACGACCACGAGAGTGCGCGTGAGCGTAGCGACATTATCCAAAAGGCTTTCAGTCGACACAGGCCCGAGCCTGTACACGACGGCACGTCCCTGCTCTCACCGAACCACGTGTATTCGGATACACACGCCCCGAGGCCTCGTGGCCTCCAAGCTCGCGGGGAAGAAAGGATCCAGTCGCTCACGCACCGCCACGACGGGCAGAGCGACAGCGACACGGACAGCGACGACAGCGATGATGAGCGCCGCAGCACTCGGCGGCGTACAAAGGCGCCAGTCGGACAGCAGAAGGGAGCGACTCGGCAGACTTTGAACAAGCCGCCGAGCTCGGGTAATGTCGGGGGCGCCAAACCTCTCAGCCGTCGCCATGGCGGCAATGCCATCAACGCCGACCATGCCGCCCCCAGTACCGGTGGTCGGGGCGTGCACCGTGACCTTATTAGCTACGGCCCTGGTCACTCCGCACCCCCTTTGTCGCCGACCCATAACATCCATGGCGTGCCCCTCGAGAGCTCGCCTGATGACGACATCGAGACTGAGAGTCACAAGGGCTCGTCCGGCCGCAAACCCAGGACTTTCCACGCCTAGGCGAAAGTCCAGCAGGTGCTGCAAGCCGCCTGCCAGTTTTATATCTTGACGCTGTGGTTGAAAACGGGACAGATTGCAGAAACATGTTTTTTTGGGGGGCAATTCTGCTCTTTTCTCGCTAAATTTGTTTTCATTTCTCGCTCATTAAGCTTTGCGCATGTCCTTGTAGTTGATCTTTTCTAGTCTAATGGTGTTTCTTTTCTGCTTCTCTTTTTGCTATCTTTTCATCCGCAATGCTTATGTTTTGACCAGTTATTTTTCCTTGTTGGCTTTTTAACATTTTGATTCGTTGTCTCTGCCACTTTCAAGTCTTTTCGCGGTCTCTACTGCTTTCTCCTTTGGCCTGTGCTGTTGGCCTTTTGCTTTGGTGTTTTTCTGTTTTCTTTGCTGGTGCCTTTCTTAGTCAAGAGGGATACCAACGCGAAGCCTCAAGTATCGGTCCAGTTTTCTCTTATAATTACTTGACACAATGACCCTGCTATTTAATGAGACTTAAGGAAGATGAAGGTCTTCAGATAGAAAAAAGGGTAGAAAAGATGTTGGTATTGCTCTCTTATCAGATTAGTGTCACATTAAAACACAGAGAAACCAGTTTTATCACCTCCATCTTCGCGGTCTTTTTCTTGCGGATGAATTACTTTGCACCCTGAATCCCGAGAATGTAGCTACATTATTTCTACCAACCGGAGCCGCATGAAAGGTGGCGGTCAGGATCTAGTGACTCAAAAATCAGGGTTTGGGTATAGTTACCTAGAACTACATTTTTCAGCACTCAACAAAGATTTATGCCAATGGATGCCTAGGCGCGCTATGTAAGTATCCAAAGTTGGCGGCGATCCTGCTATTCTGGGATCCCAGGTCCAGCCTGCCTTGTTCGGAGATGGCCGTCAATGCCATGACCTGACTCGGCACCCCAGTGCAGTATGCAGTGGCTCTAGTAGTACTAAATATGGTTGTGCGTCGAATTTTAGCATATTATCCTCTAGCATTACCACGAGATTACTCGCTACGTAGTCACCATCCCAATCGCACAAAGGTTGTGAAATATGGGCATCCATGCACTACTGACTAAAATCCAAGGGTACAACCGTACTGCATATACATTTTTGTTTACCTAGAGCCTTTTTAGACTGTCTAAACCTAGAATATACATCTGTTCGCACTTAAATATTAACTATTAAATGGGGCAGTTAATTTTAGAACGTAGAGCGGAGGAAAATAAACTTAATAGTAATATGTAGGTCCAAGTAGTAGTAGTAGTAGTATTAGTTAACGCCGGGCTCGGCCCGGCTTGTTAGCCGGCCGTTAGCAACCTCCCGAGGGGTATCTCGGCGCGCGTTCTATCTTCTTTATTTACACAGGGGGAAAACAAGGAGGGCAGAGGCGGATCGTGCCTGACCGGGTTCGGGCCCGGTCCTGCTTAGGGGGATAGTTCACTGACGCGACCCCGTGCCTAAGGTGCACGGAGGGTTCGTCTGACGGCTTGTGCCGTGAAGTGTGGGTGAAAAGGCAGTAAGTCTATTCCTCGTCTGAGTTCGAGTCGTTTACGATCGGTGTCCCTAGGCGTAAAGTGCGTTCGTGGCGCGCGGGGCGCTGGCGGGCCGCTCTGGGGCGGGCGCTGAAGTAGTTGGTGGCTATCGAAAACGCCTCAAAGCTTTTCGGTTGCCCGAAGCTTGTCTGGAAGAATTTCCAGCGTTGGGCGCGATTTGGCGGCCCGGCCGGCCGGTCGTTATTAGGCCACGGCCAGTTTCTCCACACCGCCCGCGAATAGCGGCAGTGCACCGGGTGCTCAGGGGAGGTCCGCTTCCAGCACCAGGCACACGAGGTGTTTGCATCCTGGTGGTTGAAACGGTCATGGTAGGCCTTGAAATCGCCGTGGCCGGTCCTCATGGCCAAATAATGGCCCAGTAGGGGTCTTGGCAAACGCAGTTCCTCGGGCTCCTTTTTCGGTGTGTATTGGAATTTCCATTCCCTATATGCGGGGGACCGTTCACAGAGTTCTTTACGCCACCAGTCCTTCTCTATATTGGAAAGAATGGCTCTGAGGACCGTGCCGGCACCGCTATACGTGGTTTGCTGAGCCCTCGGGTCTGGGTCCGGCGGTCCGGCGGAGCCGGCCTTGGCCAGCTCGTCAGCCCGGTCGTTTCCCGGGATTCCCTGGTGCCCAGGGCACCAACGGACCCGAACCTCGGTACCTTGTTTTCGGAGTAGATCGACAAGGTTATGAAACTCCAGAAAGGCCCATTGGGACGAGCGAGGCGCGTCGCCTCTAAGACCCCAAATAACCGAGGTGCTGTCCACACAAATCCAGATCCGGGCGCCTGGCTGGGCCTTGGCTGCCGCCTGTAGCCCTCTCAGGGCGCCAATCGCCTCGGCATCGAAAACGTGGCTTTCCGGCGTAATAAATGTGGAGCCTGCGGCAAATTCCAGGCCCGCCCTAAAAGCGGCCCATCCGTACCCTATTTGGACGCAGTTGTTTTCGTGTTTTTCCGAACCATCCGTATATACCACGATATCGTCAGGTGATACCATGTCCAGCCATTTGATAAAGCGGCGGGCCGCTTCCTCTTTCGGGACTCCTCCGGTGGGGTCAGTGCGAGAATCCGGGGCATTGCGAGGTGCGCGCAACTCTAGTCTCCGGATCCGCGGGAGAAGTTGTGCAGCCGTTTGCAGGGTCGTGGCCGAATGGCCCGAGTTGCGGGCACGAGGTGTTTCACGCAGGCGGCTGACAAGGGGGTGCCCCTTGTCCGCGAGCCTTAGTCGGGCGCCGTATTTCAGGCGGGTGTAGGCCAGCGCGACGCGGGCCGAGGGTAGTCCTGCGTCCCTGAGAACAGTGGACGAGGGGGTGGTTTTATACGCCGGGAGGATTGCCCGTGCCGCTAAAACCAGCGGTTTGTTCAATGCTTTGAGGAGTCCTCTTTGCTTGTGCGCTGGGTTGTACCATGCCTCGGCTGCGTAGGTGGCCGAGGAACCCACGCATGCCACCGCTGCCTTGCGAAGTGCAGCCGCAGGCGGTCCGTATCTTACTGCCCCAAAGCTCTTGAGGTGGGCAGCGACCGCCATTGCTTTGGCAGCCCTTTCGGCCACGTGGCGGCGCCCGTCTAGCCGTCGGCTGAACCAAAAACCAAGCCAACGCATGCCCGGGTAGCGCTCGGCCCCGGAGGCGCTTTGTCCGCGTCGACCGCCCGGTAGTTGGACCGGGGTAACCGTTCTACCATTAATCCGGATTTCCGGGTTGCGACCGTGCCTTTTCTTAGTGATATGGATCACCTCTGTCTTTTCCGCTGCAAAATGGATCTTCTCTTCCGCCGCAATTTCGTGCATATCCCGGAGTTTATCTTCCAGCCAACGTACGTTTTCCTCCAACGAGGGTGACGATTTCCATGTAAGCACGTCGTCTGCGTATGCCAACCGCCACTTCGTACCGTTTTTGACGAGATACGCCAAATATAGCATATATAGGATCGGGGAAAGGGGAGACCCTTGCGGGGTGCCGCACCCAAGCCGCCTAAAGCCCGTGGTCGTACCCTCCAGCCGGACTCGGGCCTGGCGGTCGTTTAAAAAGTTAATTACGAACCTGAGGAGCATTTTACTAAACCCAAGGCTCCGCATTTTCCGTATTAATCGCCCATGGAGGAGGGCGTCGAAGGCGCCTTGGACGTCGCATGCGACAAGGGTGACTTCCTCCCCGCGAGCTAGAGCCTGCTCGATATCGTGGGCGAGGGCACAAACCAGATCCGTCGCCGATCGTTTGGGTAGGGCACCGCCGTGGGTGCAGCTAAGGAGCCCGTTGTCGTGTATGGCCCAAGCTATCCGGCGTGCAACGAGCCTCTCGAGGCCTTTTCCGATGCAGGAGAGGAGGGCTATAGGCCGCCAGGATCGAACGCTGCTCCGGTCTTTCTTCCCCGTTTTCGGTAGCATCGCGACTTCGGCCTTCTTCCAAGGCGCTGGGAAATGTCCGAGTTCCAGGCAACGTTAGTAGAGCCTGCGCACCGGCTCGGCCAACGAAACCCATCCGGCTTTTAGTAGCCGGACGGTCATTCCGTCGATGCCCGGGGACGTGCTCGTAACCCCAATGCAGGAGCGCTCCGCCTCTTCCGCACTAACCTGGGTGTCCCAAGGGATTTTAGCCTCGTCCGGCGACCAGGCCTCCAAGGGGTCTCCCTGCAGGTCATCCTCCGCCGAAAATCGGCCAAGCACCTCCCGTTGCAGTGCTTCCGCTTTTGCTAAAGGCTCGCTCACTTGCTCGCCGTTAATAACCAGCGGCGGGGACCGGAGGCGTGGTCCGGCTCCCAGCCAGCCCACCATGTTCCACAAATCCTTATCGTCGCGCAGTTGGTCGATCCGGTGCCTCCAGTACTCCCGCTTCGCGGCCCGCACCCCTTTCGTATAGGCTTTTTCCTCGGCAGAGGCGTCTGCCCTATTTACAGCGCTCCGTTTAACCCGCTGGAATTCGGACCAGAGCCGCTGGCAGTTTTCGGTCCACCAGGGAGCCGAGCTGCCCCTTTTTCCCGCCGGCGTACCCACGACCCACGTCACTTGCTCCCATAAAGTTGTAAATTTAGCTACCCACGCGTCCAATGCGTAGCCATCGGCCGCGGATCCCGGGTCCGGCATGTCTTGCATGCCAAAAGCAAGTAGCTCCGCGAACTTTGGTAACCGGTCGTCCCTAACCGAAACGTTGATCGCCTCCGGGCGGGGGGCGCCGCGCGTCCGCAGCGTGGTATAAAGGGATTCGTGGTCGGAGCCTGTGTAAAGACTGCTGTCAACCACAGTTATTGTGCTGGGGAGGTTGGAAAAGACCATATCCAGTAAACCCCCGTCGCGGTGGGTGGGCACGCCGATATTTCCTGTGAAACTCATCCCCTGGGCTTGCGCCCATGCCGTCAGTTGGTCCCCTCCGCGTGCGTTTGCGCGGCCCGGCTGGTATGCAGCAGCCGCTACGTTAAAATCGCCGCCTAGCACCGTGGGTCCATTTGGCACGGTATTGCATACCATTTCCAGCGCGGCTTCAGTGCCCGGAGCCCTATATACGTTAACAAACAGTATTCCGTTAATTTCGAGCCAGAGTATGTCCCGCGTATTTTGGCCCTGCGGTAGCCGTCGTTGTGCGGCCCTTAGGGCTGCCCCCTTCTTGACGTAGGTGAGCACCCGGGGCCGGAGCCCAGTTGCTCTGACCAAGTCAACGACAGGCAGTACTTTGCAATTGTTCCACGAGCACAAAAGCGCATTTTCCCTCTCAGACTCGCTCCCCGATACAGCATTTGCTCACGCAACCGACGAAAGGACCGATAGCTGCAACCCAAGGGAAGCGTTCACGCGGGTAATAAAGCAACTGCAGTCAGGACAGACCCGACGAGAGACTATGATTTTCGCCTGCTTTAGTGAAGCGGAGGGTTGAGCTTCGGCGAGCTTTGCGAGCTTTGCTTCCTCAAAGGAAACAGCGACATTCGATTTGTCAGCCAGTCTCAAACGGGACAGATCAGGGATTTGGTCCAACACAGACAGCAGACGATCGTGCTGGGGATCAGCCGAGAGGAACAGATGCCGGTCGACAAAGTACGCGACCAGTTGCTTCTCAGCATGGGATGCGTAGAATTGGCCTGCCTTGCCCTGATCATAATCATGGCTGTCCAGTTTATGCCCAACGACCTTGCAGAGCTCAAAGACGGCGCTTGTATAATCCCTGCCGTCGATTAAATGTACTCCTTGGGCAACTGCCCCCGATTCCACACTTGCCCAGCCGCTCATGGCCGCCTTGACGGGGAAATCGTGACCGCGCCAGAGGACGCCGATGGTCTTGTTTTGCCCAGGCATGTCGAAGTGGGCGAAAAATGAGAGCAAGCTCTTGATGGTTGGCGATCTCTCGAATGCAAATCCTATGGGTCTTATTTCTTTGTGGTTTCCCACCTCATCCACACCGCCGAGAAGACAGATGATGTATCTTCTGTCGAGTTTCCTATTGTAGGTGTCTTCTTTGTAACCGGCATGCGATCGATCCTCGACGTTCTCTGGCAGGTCACGGGCAAAGTCAATGGCGCGCCTCCGGTGGCCCTTGTCTGTACACTCTAGGTCCTTCTTGGCACCAGCTTTCAAGAGAATTTCGACGTTTCTCCTCCGACCCCACAGCGCAGCCGCCATCAGCGGTGTCCAGCCGTACATGTCAGCCACGTTGGGGTCTGCTTTGAATTCGAGGAGGAGCTCCACCATTGAGTGATTCTCTTCGGTGGCTGCCAAGATTAGAGCTGTCTCACCAGTGGTTTCGACAATCACGTGCTTCCGAGACCCAGTCCGGTCGGCCGGAATATCACTTGGCCTGGAATCTTCATCGTTATCGCTTTCGGGCTCGGGCTCGACCATTGATGTCTCCCAGGCATTCACTCCATGAAGAAATATATCCTTCTCTGGCGAGGTTTCGAGATAACGGCGGACTTGCCTAACTTGGCCGCAAACCAGATAACTCTTGATGAAGCCTATCAACTTCTGATCCCATGCTTCCACCCCATCAAGTTCCATGTGAACCATTTCGGTACAGTCGGTCCATTTTCGTCGATTGCTCACGTTGTGGAGAACCCGAGGGGCTTCTAGAGCCAAAAAGTAATCCTCGGGATTCTCTCCAGCCGTAACGAACATAACCCTCTTTTTGTCGATTTCGTACCACGATTCATCTCCGCTATCTGCGAGCGGGAACTGGAGGTTGTACGACGGGCCTCCACAGTGAGAAACTCGGTATTGCCTGGTGCTATAACGAGGCGCCTGGAAGCCGTGGCAATGAATTTTGTCACAGTAGGGGCAACGTACGTAAGTGTCGCTGACATCCCACCAGACAACTTTTGCCTTGGGTATCGCTAGTTCGGACATTGGGAAGAGTTTACGCTCGTGATGATGGACGGGCGTCGCTTTCTGGCTTATATTTATCGTAACAATACCCCGAACAGGTGCTGCCTAGCCAGCATGGCTAGCTCTCCCAGCCCATCATGCAAAGTTGGGCCGTTGATGGTTGAAGTCACAGGAATCCCCGGAGGATAAGGCAGCCTACGGCATGAAGACGATGCGGTGCATCCCATTTTAAGCTTCATCCCATTTTAAGCTTCATCCCATTTTAAGCTTCACAGTAGAAGGCATGCATCAAATGCGATCCCATTAAAGCGGGGCAACTCTGCCTAAGGCGATTTCGAACCCGAACGGACGATCAAGTGTTTTCGAATCCAGGAAAATTTTATGATTGGTGTTGAAGTGCTTGAATATCTCCACTAAACCTTGCCACCGTATTTGCTTTGGTTGGGTTACGGTACCGAAATTCGTCTGTGGGACGAAGACATCCGCGGGCATACAAGGCATCTTTTTGCAGTTCGAGTGATTGCTATCAATTAATACGATCCACAGTCTTAAAAGCAGCGTCTCGTTGAAAAAAAAGACTAACCTAACAGAGGTCGTTCCTTCAGGCTCTTCGTGTCAGAGTTTCTCTTGTTTGTTCCGATTGGTCTTGCCGGCACTGCCTTCAGTTTGCCATATGATTGGTTATGGCACAGATCCGAACCACCTTGGCAGGCAGACAGCCTCAGAGGCAACGATCCCCGCAAACCCTGGACTTTGCAGTCCGCTTGTGTTGATTATAAAGCCGTAAGCCCTCGACCTTTCAGTCAAGAAAAGGCTGCATATTTGTCACACCGCACAGTGTTTGTACTAAGTGCCTTGGGGATTGTTCTTATGGCAATGCATGCAAGATTGTTAGCTCGGAGGAAGTTGATGTTACCACAGATAGAAGGTGGAAATGAGCTTTGATGGGCCTCCTGTTTTATGTGATAACTGGCAGCAACGTCACAGCCGAGAAAGGTCATAGAACTTCATCTGGTGGTATTGGTGATACTGGTGATATCAAACATCTTGTGAGTCCAGCCCCAAGTTGGACAGTTTGGGCTACACTCCAAATATTTCGTGGAGACTAAAACGCCAATAGGAACGGATCCCGTCAGTACGCTAGCCATGTTAGCCTTTCATTGGCAGGCAAGAATAGTAATTGTTGATGCAATTTCCTTTCCATCTGTGCCAGTAAGCCTTGAAACCGGACCCGGCGGTGTTTCCGGTGATAATTGGGCCTTATTTCGACGCATCTAGTACCTTGGGTAGCATTTGGCAATGCCGAGAACAACCAAGAAAATATCATAATCACGAATCGATTTTTCACATGCTCGACATGCAAAATCTCGGGAGAACTGAATCTGGAACCAATCTTTCGTAAAACACCTTCACCACCCAGGCGTGTTAAGTCGCCGCCACCATGGCAGGCTGCGTTATTGCATGTTCCATTGCACCATTTTGATAACAAATACCTTAGCTTATTGCAGGGTTTGTATGGGACCCAGGGCTCAAAGTGCCCGGATCAGGTCGTCCGAAGCTGTTTTTACTACGTAACGTAGAAAGCGCCGAGCAGCGAATTGGAGGTTCTGATAAAATGAAAGGGTTCAAAATATGCAGAATGGCTGCTAGCAGGGTCGCCAGTCTCAAAAAGCAACCGCGACATCGCTGCCTGTAAATGACAGCCTCAATTTCATTCCTCTTCGGGTCTGGAATAGACCGAGGGCTTGGATGATTGGCTGATGAAAGATGCAGCATACAGCCAAATGGTATGCGGCGCCTGGAGCTTTGCTCCGCATTGCAAAACCACCTAGCATGGAATTGTCGTCAGGAGGTATTTTCGGAGGCAACATGATGCGGAAGAAAGGTGAACCAACCAATGGCCTACTGCAAATCTACTGCAATTTAATATCGATGACGCTGATGCTTTCCCTAGACAAGCACTGCAGAACAATCAACAGACTAACGTTGCGTACCCCCTGTTCGGCACCCCCCTGTTCGGCACCCAAAAATAACAACACTTTTATTTTTATCCTCCAACTTCTATTATAAATATCTCGATGAATCTGTCACTTTTGGATTTACTTTTTTCTAATCTTAATTCTCCATTTTCCAATGAAGCAATATACTGAAAAACAGCTTATATCTGCAATTAACGACGTCAATAATGGCAATCCAATTGCAAAAACCTCCCGAAAATGGGGAATACCTAGGTCTACACTTCAAAGTCGACTTAAAGGTTCTCAACCTTATAAAAAAGCACAAAGCCCTTTTCAAAGGTTTTCCACGGAACAGGAAAAGCATTTGGCTGATTGGGTACTTACCCAAACAGCTTTAGGGCTTCCGCCAACGCATCAAGAATTACGCTTTTTTGCCGAACGAATTCTTCAAGCCGCCGGAGAGACAAAAGGCCTTGGAAAACGTTGGATAACTCGTTTTTTGGCTCGTTATCCAATCCTTAAAACCCAAAGGCCCCGTCGAATAGATAACGCCCGGGTTAATGGCGCTACTACGGAGGTAATTAAATCTTGGTGGCTTTATATTACGAACCCGGTTATTAACGCTATTAAACCGGAAAACCGTTGGAATATGGACGAAACCGGTATAATGGAAGGTAAAGGATCTAACGGCCTGGTATTAGGGCTTAACGGGATCCGGCCGTTGCAACGAAAAGAGCCCGGAACGCGGGGTTGGACGACTATAATCGAATGTATATCGGCTACGGGCGCTGCCCTCCCTCCCCTTGTTATATTTAAGGGAAAAAACGTACAACAACAATGGTTTCCGACGGATTTAAGCCTTTTCGATAATTGACAATTTCACGCAACCGAAAACGGGTGGACAAATAACGAAACGGTTATCGAATGGTTAAAAAAGGTGTTTATTCCGTATACCCAACCTTTAACCCCTGAAAAGCGGTTATTAGTTTTGGATGGCCATGGATCACATATAACGGACGAATTTATGCTTCTTTGCTTGCAAAATAATATTTAACTCCTATATTTACCCCCTTAACGTTGGGCTCCACATCTCCGACCCCCCTAAAGTCCGGCCCCCTTGAAAAATGTAACGACGAAATACCCCTTTTATAAACCGATTTAAATGTAAACCTATCAACGCACAATAATACAATCATTGTCAGGCTCTCCCGGTTCGCTAACCTCTTCTCCATCGTTCAAAGCTTCTAAACAGTCCCTATTATTTTCCTGTGCTTCATAAACGTTTTTTTTGCTGACCAAAAGCTCGTTGGGATCCGGAATCACCCTTTTCCTTTTGACCGGCCGTACCGCCTCCAATTTTGCTTTTAACAAACTGATTTTTTGCTGAGCTTCAGCCAATAAGATATCCTTGGTTTCGAAGCTTTTTTGGACTTTTGCAAACAAAAGCCGTGAAGTGGCGTTACTTTTTTCGGACCGGGAAATTTCCTGTAGTTGAAGTCGAATATCTCGGGTCGTTTTAGGGGTTTTCCAAATAAGTAAAGACTGGTCGTTAATTTTTTGGGTTGGATTTTCCGGTGTTTTATCCCTTTGGAAGCCGTTATTTTTACCTTTTTCGACGTTGGCGTTGCTATTTTCTAATAAAAAAGGGTTTAAAAGTGGTTTTGCCAAGTTCACCGGCCATAACCCCGTCGTACGCCAACCAGATTGAATGGTTTTTGCTATAAATGCTTTTGATCTGGCTTTTCGATAGCAAAGTAGAAAGTTTCGTTTCCCAACAACCGTTGAACAGCAAAACTGGTTTACAAATCCCAGGTGACGTCGATAAGCTTCCTTTAACGGCCCAAAAACCGATAAATCCAACGGTTGAAGAACGTGTGACGAATGAGGGGGTAAATATAGGAGTTGAATATTGTTTTGCAAGCAAAGAAGCATAAATTCGTCCGTTATATGTGATCCATGGCCATCCAGAACTAATAACCGCTTTTCAGGGGTTAAAGGTTGGGTATACGGAATAAACACCTTTTTTAACCATTCGATACCTGTTTCATTATTTGTCCACCCGTTTTCGGTTGCATGAAATTGCCAGGTATCGAAAGGACTTAAATCAGCTGGAAACCATTGTTGCTGTACGTTTTTCCCCTTAAATATAACGAGGGGAGGTATAACAGCCCCCGTAGCTGATACACATTCGATTATGCTCGTCCAACCCCGCGTTCCAGGCTCTTTTCACTGTAATGGCCGGATTTTATTACGCCCTAACACCAGGCCATTAGATCCTTTGCCTTCCATTATACCTGTTTCGTCCATATTCCAACGGTTGGCCGGTTTTATAGTATCGACAACGGGATTTTTCAAATAGGACCACCAAGATTTAATTACCTCGGTTGTAGCCCCATTAACCCGGGCATTTTCTATTCGCCGGGGTCTTTGGGTTTTCAAAATTGGATATCGGGCTATAAAACGGCTAACCCAATGTTTCCCAAGGCTTTTTCTTTCTCCGGCGGCCTGAAGAATTCGTTCCGCAAAATAGCGTAGTTCTTGATGCGTTGGCGGAAGGCCTAACGCGGCCTGCGCAAGTACCCAATCTGCCAAATAGGTTTCCTGCTCCTGTGAAAGCCTTTGACAAAATCTTTTCGCTTGTTGAATTGACTGGGCCCCCTTTAAACGATCGTGAAGGGTACTCCGAGGAATACCCCATTTTTGCGAGGTTTTGTGAACTGATTTGCCATTTCTTATGTCAGAAATGGCAGCAAGAAGCTGATTTTCAGTGTACTGTTTCATTGGAAGGTTTGGAGCAAGAATCTTCAAAAATCAAGTTCTAAAGTGAAAAATTCGTCTAGATATTTATAAAATAAAACAAAGGGTTGACGTGGCTGAGTAGATATTTTTAGGGGCCGGACTTTAGGGGGGTCGGAGATGTGGAGCTCAACGTTATTCGTTACACGTTCTTTAACCATTGGATTTATCGGTTTTTGGGCCGTTAAAAGAAGCTTATCGACGCCAACTTGGATTTGTTAGCCAATTTTGCTGTTCAACAGTTATTGGAAAACGAAATTTCCTACTTTGTTATCGAAAAGCCAGATTAAAAGCATTTATAGCAAAAACCATTCAGTCTGGTTGGCGTACAACGGGGTTATGGCCGGTAAACTTGGTTAAACCACTTTTAAGCCCTTTTTTGTTAGAAAATAGCAACGCCAACGTTATAAAAGATAAAAACAACGGTTTGCAAAGGGATAAAACACCGGAAAGCCCAGCCCAAAAAATTAACGACCCGTCTTTACTTATTTGGAAAACCCCTAAAACGACCCGAGATGTCCGATTTCAACTGCAAAAACTTTCCCAATCCAACAAAACCAACGCTACTTCACGTCTTTTATTTGCAAAAGTCCAAAAAAGCTTCGAAGCCAAAGATACCCTTTTGGCTAACGCCCAGCACAAAATCAGCTTATTGGAAGCACAACTGGAGGCAATACGGCCGGCTAAAAGGAGGAGGGTGGTTCCGGATCCAAACGAGCTTTTGGTTAACAAACAGAACATTATTGGATTGCAGGAAAATGATATAGAAAATTTGGAACCTTTAGCTGATGAAGAAGAGGTTAATGAACCGGAGAAGCGTGAAAACGATTGTATTTTTGTCCGTTGATAATTTTATATTTAAATCAGTTTATAAAAGTAGGCATTTCGTTGTTAGATTTTCAGAGTGCCGAACAGGGGGGGTGCCGAACAGGGGGTACGCAACGTTATCTATAAATACCCGATAGGTGACTAAAGCGGGATAGTCGCATATTAATTATCCAACAACTGCTGATAAATTATAAAATAGCATTTGTGTCGGGTTTTGGTCCGGGCGTTATTACTTGAATCCTCCATGTGAACTTGGGTGCTAGCTATGAGTGCCGCTCGGACGGATGAACACTGTATACATGCCAGTAAAACCGAAAAGTTATAATTAACTCACCAGTAACCCGAACGTACGCAGTTCTTTGGTGTTCGGAAAACATCAGTGGCAAAATCATAAACTTTGAACATGTTTCCGGCATGATGGAATCAGAGCACAAAATTACATCGACAGGCACAGGACCTCAGAAACTTGATGAACAAAAGAGAACCGGTCACGGCAAGCCCGAGGTTTCAGGTCCATGGCACGTCATGGCTGCCTACTTGACGGGGAACTCTCCAGAGTTAAGAGAGCTGAATGCCCTCCGCAAAAGGGTGAGAACTGAAATATCGGAATCACTAGCGGAATCTTTGCTGACGTCGTGCTTTCAGGGATGGGAAAACCCTGAAGGTGACCAGTTTTTCCAGCGACAACGCAAAAATGCCGACCATCCAAGTGCCAAAAACGCCAAATTCTTCTACGGCCTGATGCAAAAGATTGGTGATGATCTACAAAAAGCTGTCTTTGCCTTTGCCGACTTTGGCGATAGTTTTGAACAAAAAGTAATTTAGGTGCTTGGTGCTTCCTGTGAATAGTTAAGTTAATAAAGGCCTGCGCAGACACATACGGTGACAGGATGTGGTTATTTTCGCCTGATACCAAAGTAGAAAGTGCACATTAATCAGTCTAGTCTCAACAACATGGACCCCACAAGTGCCCTTGCCAAATTACCATAGTCCTCCACAAGCTCTTGAAATTCCTTAATCTTCCATAAGGTCTCCAAGTTACAGGAAATATAATGCACCACCAACCGTCTCAACCTTTCGGGGACCAGTTCTGCATAACAAAACCGTACCATTGCCACAATATCGTTGAGATTCGTTTCAGGTACTTTGGACTTGACCAAAGCTTGGTGGAGCTTTTGCAGTGATACATCCATCAGTCGACCGATCCCATAGCGATCTGCTAGGACATACACTCGGCCATGGTGAATGAGGGTATTGACGCCCAGCCCGCTTCCTGTATCAAATGTGTCTTTTTTGGTAAAGACGGAAAGGTCCATGCGCCATGACCGTTCAAAGTCATCCCATAGCATTTCTTTGTTTGTTCTTCTTTTTATGCCTGTATACGGTGTTTCCTCTTTCACAACAGTATCCTCATACCATTGATGGGATTTATTTTTGCAGCATTTGCACTTTTTGCAACACTTGTTGGACGAAGCGATAAAGCCCCAACTCTCAACCTCAAAAGGCTGGATTAGCCCCTCTTGGTCTGGCTCCAGGACTTCAGGTTCAGACTGCTCAGGTCGGCTGCATACGCCAGACTGAGCGTCAAACCTGTCTGCTTTGGTATGACTGGCTGTGGGTCCTGATTCAGGCGGAAGGAGCTGCTCTGGAGTCTCATAGTCCCCGCTGTAGACGAATTGCCAAAAGCTAACGAAAGTCTGCTCGTTTACGTCATCCCATTCGACCGAACGTTCAGTTGCTTCCTTGAATCCTCCTTCTACCAATGCCTTCAAAACAGGAGACTGTTCTGAGATGAGGTAGGAATGTATAGTGAAGTTTTGTCTCTCTGGGCCGACGATAAAGCGGAATGGAGCAGACGTGGCGACACTGAGTTGTTTTTACGATTAGTCTGGGCAAAAACCCTATGTATTTAGTTGACTTACCTTTTCTTCGAAATAGTCTCCATACCGCTCCAAAATCTCAAACCCTGGATGGACAAAAAAGGCGTGTTAGATTTTGGAAAAAAAAGGCTTCAATGTTGCTCGGTCGTGGAATGTGTACCTGCTTATCTAGTGATCGACACGTACCAATTTCTATAACGTTTGTAGTCGATAGTTTCCCGGGTGAGATCAAAAAGCTTGTCTTCAAGCATACCAGTGTACTGTTACAAATATACTTCTAAATTCAGACGGCATTGCCATCAAATCATAGTAAAGTTAAAGCTAGCCGGAGTGTCGGCAAACCCATACTGTCCCTATTAAAAGTACCCCGAGTTTATTGATACCTGATTTGTTTCCTCTCTTCATGTGCCAAGTTCAATTCCGAGGTACTGATTTGGTATGCCTGATGTAGGGAGCCGCACCAACTCTCTCCCGTACACAAAATTTTCAGTATGGGCGCACGGACCATGCTGTTAACGTTTGCGCGGGACTTCCGCCTGTAGCCCTAACAGGCGCGCACACACGAAAAACTCTTCAACCTGTCGCCCTAAGCACCGTCACTACACGGAACGCCTTTCCTCGCAACACCCATGTATAATCGACAGATCTCCCCTTTGACGAGTTTTCCACTGATCGCGGTGAAGGAAGAGTCCGATCGGCGGTTCGGCGCGCCACCCGCATAGAGGCGCACAAGACAAGGCCCAATCTCGCGATGCGAGCCAGCGTGGCACAAAAAACTTTGCCAGCCGGAAAGGCAGGCGTCCTTCCCCGGAAGGCTAGACAATACGGTTTAAAAGAAAGGGAAATTAGGCTGAGAACCACCCGACGGTTCTTCGAATCGACAGGGCACCCTCTCACCCCCTCACACCTTCTGGGATTGCCTGCAGCGAGGAGGTAGTGCCGTTACGGGGGTTGGTTAGTTGTACGTGGACCGGAAGCACTGTGCCGGCGCGGCAGTCTCCAAAGGGTCCCGACAGCAAGACGTGGTCGGCCCATTGCTGGAGACGGCTTTGGGTAACGGGAAGCAAGAAACGTGGGCACGGCCTTGGTTCGCACCCTTGGTACACCCCGTGGACGGTGGGCCGTGGTGGAATAGTGTGACTGAGGCGCCCCATGCTTCTCACTCGCACTGGGAATCTGCGCCGGGTCTGGAGGACGGGAAGAACTCGATTGCATTCATGTCCACATTGTGGCGCTGGGCTAGCCCAGGAACCAACGGGGGACTAAGCTGTGGATGGACATGTACGGGGTGTCGCCGGCTTTTCGAAACTTTCTACTCGCACTAGGGACGTACACCGGGGCAGATAATGTCGTCGGCATGTTAGGCGGAAGAGACGCTATTTTAGCCGGAGAGGACGGATGCGCGCGTCGGTCTACCAAGAGGCCTTTTTGTGGATGCGGTAGGCTTAAGGTGCAAACCTTGTATTTACGTGGCAGGCTGGGTATCCAGCGACTAGGAGGGCTCTAGCTGGCCTGTCCGTTAGAGGGTCTGGTCCAACCCTGTGACTATAGTTTACTGTAGGAAATGCAAGGGAAATGGAGGAGGACGCAGCGGCTGCCGAACCTTGCCCCGCTGATAGGATAGACTTGGAAGCAACCCGTCGATTAATATGACGAAATACTCGCTCGGCAATATGCAGCGGGAATGCCTCGACGTAGTTTGGGCCAACGTAGGTAAAAGGATGGGTGTGCATCTGAGCCTATTGGAGTTGTGCCACCAGAGAAAGGTGGACCTGGTTAACGTTCAAGAGCCATGGTGCGGGCTAAATACGACTACACAAACGCACCCGGGCTATGATATTTTTGCGCCAGTGGACGAATGGCACGCCAACACTTACGAAGCCATGACTGGGCTCCGGCCCCGGGTGCTCACCTACGTCAAGAAGGGGGCAGCCCTAAGGGCCGCACAACGACGGCTACCGCAGGGCCAAAATACGCGGGACATACTCTGGCTCGAAATTAACGGAATACTGTTTGTTAACGTATATAGGGCTCCGGGCACTGAAGCCGCGCTGGAAATGGTATGCAATACCGTGCCAAATGGACCCACGGTGCTAGGCGGCGATTTTAACGTAGCGGCTGCTACATACCAGCCAGGCCGCGCAAACGCACGCGGAGGGGATCAACTGACGGCATGGGCGCAAGCCCAGGGGATGAGTTTTACAGGAAATATCGGCGTGCCCACCCACCGCGACGGGGGTTTACTGGATATGGTCTTTTCCAACCTCCCCAGCACAATAACTGTGGTTGACAGCAGTCTTTACACAGGCTCCGACCACGAATCCCTTTATACCACGCTGCGGACGCGCGGCGCCCCCCGCCCGGAGGCGGTCAACGTTTCGGTTAGGGACGACCGGCTACCAAAGTTCGCGGAGCTACTTGCTTTTGGCATGCAAGACATGCCGGACCCGGGATCCGCGGCCGATGGCTACGCATTGGACGCGTGGGTAGCTGAATTTACAACTTTATGGGAGCAAGTGACGTGGGTCGTGGGTACGCCGGCGGGAAAAAGGGGCAGTTCGGCTCCCTGGTGGACCGAAAACTGCCAGCGGCTCTGGTCCGAATTCCAGCGGGTTAAACGGAGCGCTGTAAATAGGGCAGACGCCTCTGCCGAGGAAAAAGCCTATACGAAAGGGGTGCGGGCCGCGAAGCGGGAGTACTGGAGGCACCGGATCGACCAACTGCGCGACGATAAGGATTTGTGGAACATGGTGGGCTGGCTGGGAGCCGGACCACGCCTCCGGTCCCCGCCGCTGGTTATTAACGGCGAGCAAGTGAGCGAGCCTTTAGCAAAAGCGGAAGCACTGCAACGGGAGGTGCTTGGCCGATTTTCGGCGGAGGATGACCTGCAGGGAGACCCCTTGGAGGCCTGGTCGCCGGACGAGGCTAAAATCCCTTGGGACACCCAGGTTAGTGCGGAAGAGGCGGAGCGCTCCTGCATTGGGGTTACGAGCACGTCCCCGGGCATCGACGGAATGACCGTCCGGCTACTAAAAGCCGGATGGGCTTCGTTGGCCGAGCCGGTGCGCAGGCTCTACCAACGTTGCCTGGAACTCGGACATTTCCCAGCGCCTTGGAAGAAGGCCGAAGTCGCGATGCTACCGAAAACGGGGAAGAAAGACCGGAGCAGCGTTCGATCCTGGCGGCCTATAGCCCTCCTCTCCTGCATCGGAAAAGGCCTCGAGAGGCTCGTTGCACGCCGGATAGCTTGGGCCATACACGACAACGGGCTCCTTAGCTGCACCCACGGCGGTGCCCTACCCAAACGATCGGCGACGGATCTGGTTTGTGCCCTCGCCCACGATATCGAGCAGGCTCTAGCTCGCGGGGAGGAAGTCACCCTTGTCGCATGCGACGTCCAAGGCGCCTTCGACGCCCTCCTCCATGGGCGATTAATACGGAAAATGCGGAGCCTTGGGTTTAGTAAAATGCTCCTCAGGTTCGTAATTAACTTTTTAAACGACCGCCAGGCCCGAGTCCGGCTGGAGGGTACGACCACGGGCTTTAGGCGGCTTGGGTGCGGCACCCCGCAAGGGTCTCCCCTTTCCCCGATCCTATATATGCTATATTTGGCGTATCTCGTCAAAAACGGTACGAAGTGGCGGTTGGCATACGCAGACGACGTGCTTACATGGAAATCGTCACCCTCGTTGGAGGAAAACGTACGTTGGCTGGAAGATAAACTCCGGGATATGCACGAAATTGCGGCGGAAGAGAAGATCCATTTTGCAGCGGAAAAGACAGAGGTGATCCATATCACTAAGAAAAGGCACGGTCGCAACCCGGAAATCCGGATTAATGGTAGAACGGTTACCCCGGTCCAACTACCGGGCGGTCGACGCGGACAAAGCGCCTCCGGGGCCGAGCGCTACCCGGGCATGCGTTGGCTTGGTTTTTGGTTCAGCCGACGGCTAGACGGGCGCCGCCACGTGGCCGAAAGGGCTGCCAAAGCAATGGCGGTCGCTGCCCACCTCAAGAGCTTTGGGGCAGTAAGATACGGACCGCCTGCGGCTGCACTTCGCAAGGCAGCGGTGGCATGCGTGGGTTCCTCGGCCACCTACGCAGCCGAGGCATGGTACAACCCAGCGCACAAGCAAAGAGGACTCCTCAAAGCATTGAACAAACCGCTGGTTTTAGCGGCACGGGCAATCCTCCCGGCGTATAAAACCACCCCCTCGTCCACTGTTCTCAGGGACGCAGGACTACCCTCGGCCCGCGTCGCGCTGGCCTACACCCGCCTGAAATACGGCGCCCGACTAAGGCTCGCGGACAAGGGGCACCCCCTTGTCAGCCGCCTGCGTGAAACACCTCGTGCCCGCAACTCGGGCCATTCGGCCACGACCCTGCAAACGGCTGCACAACTTCTCCCGCGGATCCGTAGACTAGAGTTGCGCGCACCTCGCAATGCCCCGGATTCTCGCATTGACCCCACCGGAGGAGTCCCGAAAGAGGAAGCGGCCCGCCGCTTTATCGAATGGCTGGACATGGTATCACCTGACGATATCGTGGTATATACGGATGGTTCGGAAAAACACGAAAACAACTGCGTCCAAATAGGGTACGGATGGGCCGCTTTTAGGGCGGGCCTGGAATTTGCCGCAGGCTCCACATTTATTACGCCGGAAAGCCACGTTTTCGATGCCGAGGCGATTGGCGCCCTGAGAGGGCTACAGGCGGCAGCCAAGGCCCAGCCAGGCGCCCGGATCTGGATTTGTGTGGACAGCACCTCGGTTATTTGGGGTCTTAGAGGCGACGCGCCTCGCTCGTCCCAATGGGCCTTTCTGGAGTTTCATAACCTTGTCGATCTTCTTCAAAAACAAGGTACCGAGGTTCGGGTCCGCTGGTGCCCCGGACACCAGGGAATCCCGGGAAACGACCGGGCTGACGAGCTGGCCAAGGCCGGCTCCGCCGGACCGCCGGACCCAGACCCGAGGGCTCAGCAAACCACGTATAGCGGTGCCGGCACGGTCCTCAGAGCCATTCTTTCGAATATAGAGAAGGACTGGTGGCGTAAAGAACTCTGTGAACGGTCCCCCGCATATAGGGAATGGAAATTCCAATACACACCGAGAAAGGAGCCCGAGGAACTGCGTTTGCCAAGACCCCTACTGGGCCATTATTTGGCCATGAGGACCGGCCACGGCGATTTCAAAGCCTACCATGACCGTTTCAACCACCAGGATGCAAACACCTCGTGTGCCTGGTGCTGGAAGCGGACCTCCCCTGAACACCCGGTGCATTGCCGCTTTTCGCGGGCGGTGTGGAGAAACTGGCCGTGGCCTGACAACGACCGGCCGGTCGGGCCGCCAGACCGCGCCCAACGCCGCAAATTCTTCCAGACAAGCCTCGGGCAACCGACAAGCTTTCAGGCGTTTTCGATAGCCACCAACTACTTCAGCGCCCGCCCCAGAGCGGCCCGCCAGCGCCCCGCGCGCCACGAACGCACTTTACGCCTAGGGACACCGATCGTAAACGACTCGAACTCTGACGAGGAATAGACTTACTGCCTTTTCACCCACACTTCACGGCACAAGCCGTCAGACGAACCCTCCGTGCACCTTAGGCACGGGGTCGCGTCAGTGAACTAACCCCCTAAGCAGGACCGGGCCCGAACCCGGTCAGGCACGATCCGCCTCTGCCCTCCTTGTTTTCCCCCTGTGTAAATAAAGAAGATAGAACGCGCGCCGAGATACCCCTCGGGAGGTTGCTAACGGCCGGCTAACAAGCCGGGCCGAGCCCGGCGTTAACTAATACTACTACTACTACTACTATTGCCTGACTTTCCGAACCCCAACGGTATTACTTGGTTGAGGACACGAGTCTGGAAGCATTCAGACTACCTCTGACCTGCCACTCTCCAGGTCTTGTCCTTGTTCCAGCCCAGCTTCCTCCAACCTGCCATTTCAGTTGCATTGCATGCGCCCATGTGCACTGTCCTATGATTGGGAAGCCCTCCACCCTCCGTCGCCATCCGCGCAAAAACAGTCTCGGTATTGCCCAGTGACGCGCTAGAATGGCCGGTGACGCTCACGTCTGCCGTATCTGCCGCGAACAAGAGACCGAATTCCCCAGCCGTCAGGTAGGCGTCCGTCGAATCGTTACCGGGAAGGGTAAAATGAAACATTCCTTTTAGCAGGAACAGCCACCTGTTGAATGGTCAGTGAGACTGAAATACGGTCTCTTATTTCTTGCCCGACCTTACAAATTATATGGTGCATTGTGCGGCCCTTCGGACTTTCCTGGCGGAACAACGCTCCAGGTGATATTTTGTACGTTCCCCAAACTCAAATTGCCCTCAGCGTCGATGGGCGAATCCACTTCCCAACATTCGATCGTGGAGGCGCCATTTTGTGCACCGATCGCCGTCACGTTTAGTCGCATTTCTGCCACCGTGCAGGGAGCAAGAAGCGAAACGGTTAACGGAAACGCCTTGATAAAACGCATTTCCGACTCTTTCGTACGATGTATGTCGTCAATGTGGCTGAGTTGAATAGGACAATTAATGGGCCGGGGCCTGACTAAAAATAAAGAAGGGTTAATAGTGTGATCCTTTTGATTGGATTCAAGTTAAAAGGCTTATATAGTTACTCCGACTTTTGTCCCGTTTTTAGTCCGCCCGTGCCAAAGTCGGCCAAGCCATTTTTCGTGGAAACGTCACACTGCCAAACAACAGGAGCGCAGGAGCGCCACATTTTCAGATTCAGCACAATTCAGATTCAGCACAATTTATATTCAGCACAATATCAGATTCCCAGGTTCTATCGCATGCCAAAGCTCCACTTCGGGCAGGAAGGTGAACAAAGCACACTTGGAGTCGAGATAGAACGAAGAACCGCGTCCAGGCCGGCAATAACTCCAAAACTCGAACTCCCACATTAGTCTGCCTTGATTGTTAGTCAAATACCCGTCCCCATTTGTGTCATGTCTTCCTTATTGAAAGCTAGCATTTTCGTATCTATAATCTCCTGTTAATAAAGGCCGCACACGACGAGGGTTACTGAACAAGCTGGATTCGAAAAATATAGCCTTTGTCCCTACCCGAGTGGTAAAACATTCGCCTATCGTTGTCTAGCTGGATGGCCGCCTTCTCTTCTTTCTGCCGTTTTCGCTTTCGTTCTCCAAAATTGAAAAAAGATTGCTGCCGTCCTCCAAAAGGCTAGGGTAATGTTTCAAAAGCATCGACATGATTTTTTCGTTATCCTCTCTCACGACCAGCAAATCTCGCGCCTGTTGTTCGACCACATGTTCCAATCCCTCGACTTGAGCTTTGTTCAGGTCCGCATTTTTGACAAGCTGGCAGTGCTGCTGCTCCCACGCAGTTTGGTTCATCTCGGCTTCTTCGAGTTGAAGCTCCAGACTTTGATTGATTTTCATCATCTCCTCCTGGTTTTTGATGGCCCTGGTATGGTCCGACATAAGTTCCTTTTGTCCCTCCTGCAAATCGTGCACTTTGTAAAGCAATGCCTGAGCTTCCACACGCTCCTGCTGGTAGATCCGCTCTCTTTTCACATTTATCTGGCGGGCGGACTCAATCATCTGCAGTGCGCGACAGAGATAATGGTCAAGATGATCATAGTTGGACACCTGATGATATATTAACTTCACGCTTTCCCAACCCGTGAGCAAATCGGTCTGGGGACGGTTGGGAAATGGTGGGGTGGCAGTTACCATGTTGTCTTCATTCGAAGCAGCTACGCCGCTTGATACGTGGTTTTGAGGCGCGGTTACCATGGCTTTTAGGGTCCTGTAATGCTATGCAACTGACAGTATTGATGAAGTAGACTAGCCACTGTTTTGACCTAGGAGTTGGCGATGGTAGCGGCGTCGGACTCGACTTTCATAATAAATGTTCTTTTTTCCCTATGCCTACATCCACATCCTGAAGGTTGCCAGTCAAAACGGGGTTTCCATCGCCTGCGCCTGTTCGCCCACGCAGTTAGATTCCGCACAAACGGTCCAAATCTGGTCTTTGGCGATCTTTTTTGTGATAGCCGCCTTTTTCCCTCTTTTGGTCGATGTTGGTGCTGTGCAAAAGTAACAACACGATAATGCTGCTTTGGGTTGCACCTCCGATTCCTAATTCGGCACCTTTGCAGGGAGCACCTTCCATAAAACCTGGCAAATGTACGGGCCCCACTATCCTTTGGTTAATAATCCCAGTTCGGCCTTTCGGCCCTATATTCCAGGCGCACAAACACCAACTGCGCATTTGAAAAGTGGCAAACTCGAGGGTCGCAGCGTCCTTTTGCTGGACCCGGGGTTTTGGTTCTTATCACCACCTTGGCAAAGCTCCATCTCTGGTTTTCCTTGCGACGGAGTAGCATTTTGACGGATATAGTGGCGCCAAAACTCCACTGCTCTGAGGCATGTTGCTAATATTTCTTTTTCCTTCCAATCGCAGTAACTTTGTCGGCATCACCGTTCGACTTTTTGTTACTTCTCATCACCAACTTCATCACAATCCCGAGGCTCTGGTTCAAATTACCAAAATCACCGTCATCAGTGTCACAACAGTTCAGTATCATTACAAGGACAAAACACGTCCAAGGCTGTGGGTTCAGCACTTGCGACGCCATCCTGCCTAGTGTTGCTTGTCACATCGCCAATGTCTCGCTGTCCTTATTTTGGTCACATACATACGCGGGACTTGGCATTACATCGTCGAAATGCCTCACATATCGCCTGGACAATGTTGCAATGTGAAGCCCCCGCATGCCGCTAACGGTAAATCCTGGGGCTGCTGTCCTTTAGCACTTGGTATGCAGGCCCATCCTTGAATCTGTCCTACGGAGTGCATTCGAGGTCGGTCTAGGCATTTGAGAGCTTTTTATGCTTACTAACTCGGCGCGCGCCGACCGCTGAAATGCCTGTGCTCACAATATGGCTCCTCGTCATGGGGAAACTACGGGAAACAATATATACGTACTTTGGAGTTGTGGGACTTGTGCAGCCCTCATTATCTGTAAAGGTCCAAGGATCATGTTACTCGCCCCATCCAACCATCCCCTGGCCAACTCAGATTCGCTCGGTCTTCCAGTCCATTGCTATCTGTTTTACCGAGGAGGTGACGGGTGCGAATGCCCAACATTCCAAGCAAGGTTCAAGGATTCCAGCCGTGTTGTAAGGCATTACCCTTACTGGCCATGTCCGTCTTCGTGTGGGCCGTTGAAAACGGCTCCGCGAAATTATTTTCGGATCCCAGATCGCCATACAGTCTAACATCGACCAACAATTCCACCACGTCTTCCTCCCATCTTAATGGCCGCTTTCAGGCCACCCCGGCTCCTTTTACTAACCCCACCTTTGTGTTTTATAAGTGGATCCCTTGTCCCTTTCAACCCTTCCTGACCATTCACACTTAAAGCGGACCTGGTGGGGTACTCCGCCTAAAATTAAACCCCACTGGGTGGAGTCGTATCCTCTCCAAACAGCATCAACAGCACCAACAGCACCAACAACGCCAACCGCAACGATTCCAGGGACGAAATACCATCCAAAGGGTTGTACTGCGACTGTTTACATCGTCATTGGAAAAACATAGCTCCAAAGGTCCTTTTCGCGGCTTTTCGCGGCAAATTCGTTGCCATATATCATGCTACACTTTGCCGCTCGATCACCATGGTATGTAAAACGATCAAATATAATTTGGCTAAACTTTTTTGAATAAATATTTACCGACTCGGATCTTTTACGAATTGTTACGAGCATCGCTTCAGTTCACTCAAATTTTGCCAACAATCGGTTTTATGCCTGCACTCAGGTGATATAGAACCTAATTCCTAAGGCACGGACTTTATTGGCAGCAATTTCGCACCCTACAAGGTGCTTCGCGCCGACTTCTAGCGAAAAAGCATGAACATGAACACTGCCGGAGGCCACGCGGGCTCCGACAGCAGCAATGGTTACAACTGCTATGCAGACTTGTATTACAGACAGACCATGTCAACGCAACATGACAACACGAGCCCGTACACACTTCCAGACGTGCAACCACAGCAGCACCAAAGTCAATTTTGCGTAGGGCATCCGCAATTGGCTTCGCTCGATACCAGTTCAATCTGGCCTAGCGGCGCAAAAAGTCCCAGTTTCCCGTCCAATTAGAACACCCAAATCTCACCAACCGTAGCCACGCCAATTGCAACGCGGCCAATCGGAGGACGCAATACGTTGAAGCCACAACCACGGGTCAAGATATCGAACAAGCTCAAACGAGAGATTTGTAATTTTCACAGCGAAAACAGGAGTTTGAAGCAGGCCGAAATAGCGACCCGGTTCAAAGTAGACAGAAGGCAAGTGTTTACCAATGTTCTGTTTGGTATTGCGCGGTTTCAAGCACAGTTCAAGATCAAAGTATGCTTTTGTTTCCATGCTGCTTAGCAAATCTGCTAACTTGACCAAAAACCTCTAGCACCATCTCCAAGATTCTATCCGAAAAAGATAAGATCTTGGCTGTAGATGAGCTTTCGGAGCTTTCCGAGGCTAATATCGAGGAGAAACTAATTTCCTGGATCAACCAACGCCCTTCCGTTATTTCTGCTGAACAAATTCGAGAAAAGATCAGGCAAATTTGCGAGGATAACCCGGAAATATCGAAGCAGCTTGCAAAGCGAGTCCTGTCCTTGAACTGGATGAAGGCTTTCAAACGAAAACATCGTTTCGGCATCCCTTGTTTCCAGACCTTTAAGCCATACGTCCCTCAACGTAGAACATCGCCAGCATCGCCGCAAAACTACTTGCGGGGTTCGCCAGCTGCCTCGACTCAAGATGACAACCGGACTTGCAAAAGCAACAGCTTTTCCGAAAACGATTCGTGTAAGAAAATCGAAAACCGGGTTCTCGTTCAATTACTAACTTAAGCATCTAGTTTCGCCATTTATAAGTACCCCGATAAGCACCGCCTCACCAGTATCCTGTCCAGCTATTTCCGACGGCGGATCTGTATCCATACAAAACAGATTAGAGCCATTAAAACGCCTCGACTTCGACGACTTCGAGCGCAAGCAGACCCAGGCGCCACACCACACAGCCAATCAGCGTTGTGGACCAAAAGGGCTGAGTTCCGGCTTTTATCAGGTGCCGCCAGCAGATTCACCAGGCCCACAGCTACCGCCTACCAGCTCCTTTGTTGTATCGCCCGAGCCACCACAAAGTTGGACCAACTACCACAACGTGCTTCAATCATCGGACTCTTTTTCCTATGCCGTCGACTCTGGTGGCTCAGAACACAGTCGACCAACCAAGGAAAACGCGCAAAGAGCCGTGGAAACATTATTAAACTATATAGATAACGGGGCAGGTGATGTGGGTGACTTCCTTGCAGTTCTTAACTTGACAGAGAGGCTTGGCTTGCATAAGAACGGGGATTTTACGATGTAACTAGAAGCGGAACTGTGTTGATATTGGTGCATAACTGGATTTCATAAATTGTAGCCCGCAATAATCCTTTGCAACAGCGCTTCCTATTTGGTTTTCTCCACTCAGGTGTGGCCTGTGCTCTCTGCTCCGCACTTTTTCAGATCTTCTAGTAGTGGTACAACCTGATCCATTCCGCGGCAGTAGTTTGAAACGCTCACCCGCAAGTTTTCGATAAAGCCCAAAAGCTCCTGCACTTGAAACTGCAATCCCGCCTGACTGGCCCGAATTTGCCGGTTCTCTTCCTCCGTATTTAATCTAGTTCGTTCTTCGATCTCTAACCTTGTTTTGAGATCGTCGACCTCTGCGCAAAGCTTTTCGTTTTCCTTACTAAAATCCTCGATCATGGTTGTAAAACTCTTGCCAGTGGGCAAAAGCTGCAGACAAATAAGGAAGGAAAAGATCAGTTCCCATCGTGACCGGCTTGCAAGGGAGACATACCGTAGTGGCTGATTGAAAAAGTGGGGTCGCATCTTGAGCTGGCACAGCTT
This sequence comes from Pyricularia oryzae 70-15, assembly GCF_000002495.2. Lineage (NCBI taxonomy): Eukaryota > Fungi > Ascomycota > Sordariomycetes > Magnaporthales > Pyriculariaceae > Pyricularia > Pyricularia oryzae. Next base: position 1,346,085 of record NC_017853.1, on the reverse strand, counting down.
CAAACCTTTTTCCCACTGCATAAGATAACAACTGATAAATCCCGGTCGATTGGTCGCTTAGATTTTTCGCAAATATAGGCCTAAAGGTCTCTTCTTCACCAAGCATGAACTTCCATCGGTAGGGGTCATTTTTCCCTGGGTTAAGACGTATATCGCTTGGCTGGGCGATAATCCTCAGCCTCTCGTCTGCAATCTGTCAGTGCGTGCGCGAACGCATCGGAACGGGCGAGGAGAAGAACCAAACCCACTTATATGATCAGAGAGTTTTTTGCGGCAATTTTCTCTTGCCTCCCTTCGGTTGTTGTTCCCTGCCGACATTTTCAATTTGGCTCCTCAGGTGGCCGAGCGACACAAATCACCCAAAAGACTACACTATCCATGTTCAATTTAATGGAGAATTGGCTGGTTAGTCCCTGATCTGGCCTTTCGTCAGGCCCTTATTTGGGCCTCTGATTGAGCCCAAATTTGGGCCACCTGTGGTAATCGATCACCTGGGTTCCACTTTTGGCTGGTAAAATCGACAGCAAAAACTCCGCGTCACGTTGGTGGCAGAGCCCTGTCCTGCTGCAGTCAAAACAAAACGGGCAAGCGTCTTTATTGGGATCCCAAACCGTACGCCGACTTAGCCCTAGCAGGTATTATAGCATAATTCCTCGATTTCGAACAAATAAATACCTAACTTGTAACGGTATTTGCAAAATGTAAACCGACTTTTCGCTTCGCCCAAATTAACGTCAGATTTACAACGCCCTCTAACCAGATTGGGCCCCATGGTAGTTTGAGTAACGAATGCTGTTGAGCTTAGTATGTGTTCTTTTTGAAAACAAAGCGGGCGAAACCTTACTTGAGAAAGTTCATCTAAGCTGCTGGCACCCGCCGTTGCCGAAAGAAACTCGACGGCCAGGGAGTTTGGCCAGCCCTCGAGATTGTCGAGTCCTACCCGTCCTTCATCTTTACAATAGCCCTGCATTAAGTCCATCATTATATTGCTCAACGACCTAATATCTGTTCCTTCTTGTTGCATGGGCTGGCAGTTTTCGTACGACCCTGGATCATTTTTAGACTGCGTGATCACCAGAAGCATATAGAGTACTTACATATTTTTACCTGGCCAGACATGTTTATCGGAATATTGGAGCAGGTAAGCTGGCCATGCTTCAAACCTTCTGCCTTCAGGTAGGCCAGACCCTCGATAAGCTGTTTTCAAACTTTTAGCTTTGGTCTTAAACGCGTTGGTATGTGGATTTGTCATACTTGACCTATGATTGAAGCCATAGTTATATCATCCAAAAGCGGATTTGTTGTGTTACGATCAAGGTATCGGGGTAACCTGTTCTTATGGTAAAGTACAGTGGGTTGAAGCAACTGAGCGTCTGACTGGGTAACTGGGGTTCTCAATGACTGGGGGTGAAGTTATGATCGTTCTCAAGTAAGTATTGAGGTTAACTAGAGTTTGATTGCTGCTAAGCAATCCTAGAATCGAATCTATCTACATGGTAATAAGCGTGCCTTATATAGACTATGTTCCGAATATGATCTCCTTGATCTCACTGGATCAGTGAGATCACTTCTGTTGATCTGTTGTGATCCCAAAAGATCACTGAGATCACTCTCTTGGCAGTCACGTGAGGTCACGTGATTTCTTCTTACGTAATCCTTGTTCTGCCGGTCGGTGATTTTCCTGGGCGGGTGTCGTCAGGAGGGGTGTAACCCCACCTGGCCTCCCTGGTACTGGCCCAACTGTCTGGTCGTAACATCAGGTCTCCTCTCCTTTGGCCAAGTCCCTTTGGCCTTTAAGTAGTCCGTACTCCCTTGATCCTTGTTCTGGTTTTCCTTCCCTCCTGGCTAACTCTCCTGCGCCATGTCTAGTCGCGTAGCCAAACCTAAACCTGGTCGTTCGTCGACAGAGCGCCGATCCGCCCTCCTCTCTTCTCTCCTGGCGTCAACGGTGGAGATGCCTTCTTGTTCCTCGTGTGAGTCTCGTGGGGTGGCCAAATGTTCGGTCTCTCCCCAGGATTCTTCTCGCTGTGTGGAGTGCTTGCGTTTCAATCGTCCTGGTTGTGACGTGCTGGGCTTTTCTTCCGCGAAAATCCGGAGTATTGGCCTTCAGCATGCTCGGATGGAATCCGAAATGGAGACCGCTGAGGAGGCGCGTCGTCAGATTGATGCGAAGATTGAGCGCCTTCGAAAACAAAAGCGGATGTGGTTTGAAAAGATGATGCGAGCTGTGTCTCGCGGAATTGATGACTTGGAGGAATTGGATCGGGTGGAGCGTGAGGAGGCGGAACAGGAGGAGCGTCGACGATCAACCGAGGTCCTGCCTGAAGTGTCCTTGGAGTCGCTTCTTCCGGATTCCAATTTTGTCTGGGATTCGACTTTCCCGATGGGTCCTCTAAATCCTTCGTTGTTGGATGAGATGAATGTTCTTGCGCAACATTCCGTTGGTACGTCGTTTTTCTGGTGTTTTTGTTTTGTGTTGCATACTGATCGTTTCTTTGTAGGTTCGTCTGGTGGTATGGTTTCGAGTCCTGGTCGGCCCTTAACTTCTGGGAATGGTAGGTGGTGCTTTCTTAGGTCGTCCTCTTTTCCTTGGCTGACTTGCTCGCAGATCCAACTCCTGATAGTATTGGCGGAGCGGTTCCTGGCAATCCTGGAGGTGGTTAAGGGGTTCCCAAGTGTTTTCTTCATGTCCGTAGTTTTCCCATTTAACAAGGTATTCTGTTTTGCCGTGGTTGCGTCTGTGGTCGAGTATTCGTTCAACGTCGTAAGTTTGTTCTGCGTCGATCTCGATCGTTTCTTATGTGCTGGTGCCGTGTGGTGCCGGCTCCAGTAGTGATACGTGAAATGTGGGGTGAATTCTCATGGTGTCTGGTAATGACAGTCTGTAGTTGGTGTCGCTGATTTTCTTACTGATTTTAAAAGGTCCAAGCTTCTTGAAATCAAACTTGCTGTTTGGTCGTTGTGTTTTGATGTTGCGTCGAATGAGGTAAACGCTATCTCCCTCCTTGAAGGATGGTCCCTTCATCCGATGCTGATTGGCGTATTTCATCATTCTTTCTCGTACGAACTCTAGTTCCTGCTGGAGTTCTTGGTGTAGTTGTCGTAGCTCGCTTGCTTGTTTCTCGGCTCGCGGTGCCGTAGTCGTGGTTCTTGGTTCTCCATAAGCCGTAGGGTTGAATCCGTAGTTGGCATAGAACGGGGTTGTCTTGGTACTCTCGTTCTCTGAGCTGTTATAGGCGAATTGTGCTGTGGGTAATAGCCGTACCCAATTGTCTTGCTTGTAGTTCACATAGCATCTCAGGTACTGTTCCAGTGTCTGATTGGCTCGTTCTGTTTGTCCGTCTGTCTGGGGATGGAACGCTGTTGATAGCTTGTGGTTTGTTCCTAGCTGTTCCATTAGAGATTTCCAGAATCTTGATGTGAAAAGCTTGTCTCTGTCCGTGATGATGCTTTCTGGAAGTCCGTGATTGCTAACAATCACTCGTAGGAATGTGTAGGCGTATTTGGTGAGCTTGTCCACTATAACCAATATGCTGTCGTATTTGGTTCTCGTGAGTGGTTCTTCTGAAGGTGGTAATTTAACGATGAAGTCCATTGTAATAGTTTGCCAGGCCTTGCCGGGGGCTGGTAAGGGTTGCAATAGCCCGTAAGGTTTGTGTTTTGCGGACTTGCTTTTGGCACAGAGTTCGCAATCCTTAATGGCTTCTCGTACTTCTTGTCGTGTTCCTTGGAAGTTGTGGTGTTGTTTTAGCCGTTTCCATGTCTTAGAAATTCCTTGGTGTCCGTGTGCTTTGCTTTCGTGGATCCTCCGTATCTCTTCTGGTGTGGTTACTGTGTTTGTTGTCATAAGGCTTCGATGTGCTGGTAGGAGGTTTCCGTTTTCGTCTGTTGTGAGGATAACCCGTGTTTCCTTTGGCACTGTGTTCTCGTGATCTGGTCTTCGGCTGAGGGCGTCGGCCCTGCCGTTTTCTGTTCCTTTTCGGTAGATAATCCTGAAATGGAATTCTGACAGGAATTCTGACCATCTGATTTGTCGTTTGTTTAACACTTTGCTAGTGGTGAAATGGGTCAGGTTCTTGTGGTCCGTGTAAACTAACACCTCGTGTTTAGTTCCGGATAATTGTGGTTTCCATTCTTCAAATGCTCGAATGATGGCCATAAGCTCTTTGTCGTGAATCTGGTAGTTGAGTTCTGGTCCATGTAGTTTTTGTGAAAAGAAGGCGCAAGGATGCAACCGTCCTTCTTCGTCTCGCTGACTGAGTTGTCCTCCGATCGCATAGTCCGATGCGTCGGTCTCGACTTCGAAAGGTTTCGTTGGGTCTGGTATCTTGAGGATTGGTTCTCTGGCTACTGCGTCTCGTAGCTGTTCAAAGGCCTGTTGTGTTTGTTTCGTCCACTGGAATTCTAGGTCCTTCTTGGTCATGTTGGTCAATGGGGTGGCAATCGCGCCGTATCCCTTGATGAACCTTCTGTAAAAGTTCACGAATCCGAGGAATGCCCGAACGTCTTTTACGTTCTGTGGTTGAGGCCATTTCTTTACTGCTTGGATTTTCGATTCCTCCATCCTAATTTCTCCAGGAGCGATAGTGTATCCTAGGAAATTAACTTGCTTGCTGTGAAAGAGACACTTCTCGGGCTCAACTAAGAGCTTAGCGTCTTGTAGCTTTTTTAGGACGGTGTGAACGTGTTGCTTGTGTTCTTCCAACGTCTTGGAAAAGACAAGGATATCGTCCAGGTAGACAACGACGAAAATGTCTAGGCATTCCCTGAGAACGTGGTTGATTATGGTTTGGAAGGTTGCTGGGGCGTTGGTGAGGCCGAAGGGCATCACTAGGTACTCGTAATGTCCTCGTCGGGTGCGGAACGCTGTTTTCCATTCTTCGCCTTCCTTCATGCGGATCAAGTTGTATGCTCCTTTGAGGTCTAGTGTTGTAAACCACTGTGCTTGATAGAGCATGTCTCGGAGTTCTCCTATTAGTGGGAGTGGGTAGCAATTCTTTATGGTGATGTCGTTTAATTGTCTGTAGTCCACGCATAGTCGTAATTTTCCGTTCTTCTTTGGTACGAAGAGGATTGGGTATCCTGCTGGTGATGTCGATGGTCTGATGTAACCTTTTTTGAGGTTTTCTGCGAGGTACTCGTCTAGTGCCTCCATTTGTGTCGGGTTCAAACCGTATATCTTGTGGAACTTGGGCTGTGTTCCTTCTTTCAATGGTATCTCGTGGTCGAACGGACTATGCTCGGGTAGTCCTGTTTCGAGTTCGGGGCTGAATAGTCGTCCATACATCCGGTATTCGGCCGGGATGTTGTCGATCAATGTGGTAAGGTTCGATCGTTCTTCGCTCATGGATAGTCGCGATCCTTCCGATGTTGGCTCCAGGCGTGGCTCGCTTTTCCTCAATAGCGCCATAATTTTTTGTTGATTTCGCTCCTGTGCCCTACGCTCGTTGCGTGAAGTCCGTTTCTCGGATTTTCCTTCAGAGGCTAACGGCTCTTCCCATTGGACTTGGCCGGTTGTCCAATTTATCCGGGGGTTGCTCCTTCTGAGCCAGGGGATTCCTAATATCACGTCTTTGTCCCCTATCTCCGTGATGTCTAAGGTGATTTGTTCCTTTCGTCCATAGCTCTCCATCCAGAGGTGTACGGTCTCTGTTTCGATGGTGCCGTTCCCGTATGAAACTGCCTCTCCTTCTACGGTCTGCAACTGGTATGGTTCCTTCTTTTGCTGCCAAGGTATCCGTCGTTTCGCTACGACCCTTGGTGAGATGTAGTTGCCTTGTGCTCCACTGTCGAGGAGTGCTTGTATGGGTCTGCCATCGAGTCGTATGTCGAGAAATATGTGTTCATGTGCTGCTATGGTGTTTTGTGTAGCGTTCAGGGTTCTTTGTTCCGTTCCTGTTGTCGCCGTTCGGTGCCCTGTGCCGTCTGGCTGTCTTAGTTTTTTGACTTGCTGGACTCGCGTCGTGGGTCCTTGTTTTTCTTGTCCCTGGGTGTGCGGCTATTTCTTGTTTCGACTAGGTCAAGTGGGTGTTTTGCTGGCACGGGTGTCTTGCGTGCGTTTGTGGTTTCCTCGTTGTCTTGTACGTTGGGGTTATTTTCTCTTGCTGCGTTGTACTGGCTCGAGGGTATGGTCTCTTCCTCGCTGGATTCTTCCTCTAAATCCTTGTTTGATTCTTGTGTTAAGGACTGATTGGTTGTCCTGATGTGGTGGGTTTGTCCCAAAAGTTCCTCATCTAATTCTCCTGAGGCGTCCGAGTCCGTGAGCTCGGGTAGTTGGGTCTCCCGTCGGTGTAAGTTCACTGGTTGCCTTGTCCCCATAGGTACTCGGTTTCCTACTGCTAGGGTTCGAGTGCCTCGGGGCTTTTGTGGGTACCATCCTGCGTCGATCTTGGAGCTATTGTGGGTCATACAATTGTCATCGTAGCAGGTGGTCCAGCTCATCGTGCTGTGTTGGTTAGGCCGTAGTTGCTGGTAATTGGTGGCATTAAGTCCTCGTGGTTTTTCGGTCTTGCCCCTAAAATCAGGGACATTTTCCTGGTTTCTCGGGCAGTTTCTGGCGATGTGCCCTGTCTTGTCGCACTTAAAGCACTTGCCATTCTTGGGGTCTTTACGGGGCTTCTTGTGTTGTGTGGCACTGAGGTCCATGGGTCCACTGTGGGTACCATAAGCTGTACTGTAGGTCTGGGGCGCCATGTGACGGGGCTGCTGCCATCCACCATTGTTTTTGTGGTATGTGGGTTGGGGGTGTTGGTACTTGCGTCCCGTGTTGGCTTGTCGAGTCGAGGTGACGAACACTCGCTGTCCGCCTTGTTTTTCCTGTCGGCGTTCGTAAATCCGGTTGTCAAATTTGATGGCAAGTTCGACGTACTCGAGGAAATCCTCGGGTCGGTCGAGCTTGGATACTTCGTCTTTTATTTCTGACTTCAATCCTTGGTAGAACTGGAGGATCTTGGTTTCTTCGGTCATGTCCAGCCTTGTTGCTAGCCTTCTGAACTCGGCTGCATAAGCGGAGGCTGACTTGGTTTGTCGTAGGTTGGCCAAATCTCGTTCGGTCTGTCGTTTCTCATCGGGTTCCTGGAACAAGGAACGGAGGGTGCGTTCATACCCTGCGAAGGTTGAAAAAATGTCGGTGACTTCTTGGCGTCGTTCTTCGGGGGGTACATCAAGCCATTCCTGCAACAGGGGCTCGAACCAAGACAAGGCTCGTCCTCGAAGGAAGGTGGCCGCGTGTACCACCTTTTCTGTTTCGCTGCGGAAAGTTTCCAGATGGAATGCTTGGTAGGTGCGTACCTGTACAAGGTACCCTTTAAGTTGTCCAGGTGTGCCATCGAATGTGGCTGGGGGGTTAAGCTTGAGTCTCTCGCGCCCATCAAGAGGGGTTGAGGTAACGTTAGCACTGGCTCGGAGAGCCTGGAGTTCCTCTTGGAGTTGGGTTGCGCGGAGCGTCTGTTCGTGGAGCTCCTGGTTGGTCCTAGCAACCTGCCTGCGGAGCTGGTCTTCCTCGTCCTCGCTGTCGCTATCGTCCTTGGGCCGAGCAGGGGCTTTTTGGGCCGCCTTGCTGCTCGTGGCCGGGGTGCTGGGGGTGTTGTTCTTGGACGTCTGGGAAGACATGTTGTCGGATACTGCTCGGTATGCTTCAAGGCAAAGTACTGAACAGGAGCAATCAAAATGTTACGATCAAGGTATCGGGGTAACCTGTTCTTATGGTAAAGTACAGTGGGTTGAAGCAACTGAGCGTCTGACTGGGTAACTGGGGTTCTCAATGACTGGGGGTGAAGTTATGATCGTTCTCAAGTAAGTATTGAGGTTAACTAGAGTTTGATTGCTGCTAAGCAATCCTAGAATCGAATCTATCTACATGGTAATAAGCGTGCCTTATATAAACTATGTTCCGAATGTGATCTCCTTGATCTCACTGGATCAGTGAGATCACTTCTGTTGATCTGTTGTGATCCCAAAAGATCACTGAGATCACTCTCTTGGCAGTCACGTGAGGTCACGTGATTTCTTCTTACGTAATCCTTGTTCTGCCGGTCGGTGATTTTCCTGGGCGGGTGTCGTCAGGAGGGGTGTGACCCCACCTGGCCTCCCTGGTACTGGCCCAACTGTCTGGTCGTAACATGTTGCGAGTTCCGCAAGTGATAATGGCAGAAACTCAAACGTAAGAGTATATGAGTCTTGCAAAAAGAACGCCTCATGGCACGCGAGGAAATTGTCGTGTCGGATTTTCTGGATGGACCTTAGTTGTACTTTGGCGTCGGGCCCATGCAGCCTTTTGACGGCGACTAATGTTGGCCGGCCCGGCATAGGGCTGATTTTTTGCGCCACCGTAATGTAGTTACTATTTCCATACTTGAGCTGGAAAACATCGCGGTATTTGTCTTGATAAGATTCAAACAGAGTTTCTTCAGGTCCGTTCGCTGGACGAATTGATGCGGTATTGCCCTGTTTAGAAGATATAGCGGCAGCACCATTCGTGCTGACAGGACTATCACGTGGCTCTTCGTAGATAGTGTTTATCCGTCTTTTTGAAAAAATGGCAGGTACCCTAGTTCCTAGTGTTGGTTTGCCATGTTTCGTTTCGCCATTTTTAACCTGCGTTAGAATTGATCCACCCTGAAGTTTTGGTTGAACTTCCGGTGGTTCGGCCGCCGGCAAAAGTTGACCTCCAAAATTTTGATCCCATGCGCGGCTTCCGGGGAATATTGTCTCGCGGTTTTTCTGGTGCGCTTCAATATATAAATCCAGGATTTCTTAGTCCATACCTGCTTTGGAAGGCGTGATTTTCGACCTAAGAATAATGCAGTCAGTTCCGAATGTTTACCACGCTGCTTGCTTTTTCGTTCGCACCCTGCAGCACGTTCCTTTAAGAATGGTTAATAATTTCTTTCAATAGGACAAGTGTCCAAAAACAGGGAGGGACCGGATTTTGTCCCCATACCTCTTGACGCAGTCCTGTTTCCGTCCACAGAGGTTACGTAGCATTCAAATTAAAGCTTTCAATTATTCCTGTGTTAGGCTTCGGATTTCCTTGCCCTGACTTACATTCCGGAAGCGCGCAGCATCGTCGACGCTGATATGTCTCGAACCCTGGCTTTCTCTGCGTCCCGGCGTATTGAGGCAGAAAAAGAAACCAAACATCTAGGAACAGCTAGCGTTGATATTGATGTTTTGTCATTTCCCCATTCTAAGGAATTAAATCCACAAAACGTAGAACGCCTCAAAAGGCTTTATGCTGGCGAAAAGGGCTGGCGCCCCGAAGAACTGCCTAACCGCATTCCTGCTTGCATAGAGAGAAATCAACTTAATGAGCTTCTTCATGCAGCTGGCATATCAGCGGAAAATATCTCAAAACCAGTTCGAGGACAGTATCCAAAGTTGGAATTCCCTCCCTCCTTTAGATTGGAATGCTTCCGAGGCCGTCACAGAGTCGAAGCTGCTCGGGAGCTGCGTTCCCACGCTCAAAAAAGATGGATAGTGGACTTTTATCCCGCCGGTATGTGCCTGGATCCCAGCTTTACGACGGACACCAAAGCTGACGGTTTTATAATAGACATCAGCAAAGATTTAAGAATCACGCTGATGGATGAGTATACGAACGAAAAGAAGCCAGACGACGGGGAGTTTTACTACAAGATTCGTCAATTCCAAGGGGCTCTCGGGCCCAAAAATCCATATTTCGAAATGCGATGGTGGGCTCGACTTGCGTCCATCGCGGATACGAAAAACAAAAAACAAAGATTGCAGCAATTGTTGGGCCACGCTCAGTTTGGGCCAGCTTTCGATGCTTTCCTGAAAATCCCGGCCCTATACGGGGGCATGCGCCTTGGCATGGTCAACAAAATGATTTGTCTCAAGTGCCACGACGTAAGGTCTACGAATCCGATACACTGACTGGGACTTACTAACAATTCTAGCCAGCTTCTTTTGAACTTCTTGAATCGAATGAAGGATTTTTACTTTTTCGTATTCGACAATGATGAAAACAAAATGAGAAAGGTTACCAGAGCAGATATAGCAGCGCTGCAATTAACTGCCCCTGGCGCATTTACATCGGAGGCGGTCGCTCTCCGCGGCCGCGTTGAAGGCGGCGATGTTTTTCAAGCATTTAATTCCGACGAGAGGAAGGAAATTTGGTCCAGGATTTGCTCGAAAACCAAAAATTCCTTGGTGCCGTCGCTTTTCCAATTTTTCGAGAATCTGAAGTATTTGAAGGGTCCTGCCGACTGCATGAAAATGCTAATCAACCCTAAACGGAGAGATACCATCCAATCGGCACTGGAGGATGCTTTTAGTGGGTTTGATAATCCGACCGACGCATGTGCGGTGCAGATAGGGCGCCACAAGTTCAAATATGCTCGAGTGGATCCCGACGATCGGTTCAGTATTCTGTACCGACAGTTATGGCTCTTTGCCTTCCGCGAAGGGATGGGCATGGAAAAAAAAGCGAAAAAGCGACTGGCAGGGCCCCGTGTCGAACATGCAAACGAGGGGGTTCTTTTTGAATTCGCAGCGATGGCAAACATGTTTGGGTTCAGTAACGACCAAATCAAAGCACTAATGCAGCAAGACCCAGATGAAAGCATGGCCCGACGCTTGCTTGACACGGCGAGGGACCCAGCAATATACAGGTACATGAGGAAAGACGATTGTGTAAAGAAAATAGTTCGTATCATTCGCGAGGCCGAGCCGCACGAAAGCCGAGAAGATACGTCTGATTCCGGCATAGATGGAGAAGAGAAGCGGTCAAGTCGCTGCGGGTTGCCAGCCGTGTGGGATTATGTCGAAAACAAAAATTTACTTTTTTTGGCCGATTTGCATCGCCCATTGCCAACAAACGATCGGCTGAGATTTGACTTCATACAGCGATCGAATTACTTTTCTTTTTTCGGTGACCGCATCGCCTGTGAAGATGAAATCCTGGAGGCAGTGACAGATACCAGCCAAGCTGAATGTACCGGCGTCACCGCCTGCATTACCCAAGAGGTGCCTGGTAACTGGGAGCAGTCGGTACCACGGTCTCCGACTTTGCCGGACAATTATCAGGAGCAGGTCCATACAGCTACACGCCACCTGCAGGATCTTGAGGAGAGTTTGAAGTTACTAAATGTGAAGAAAACAGAAACAGAGACGGAGCTCGGACAATTGCAACAAGAAATTGGGCAAAATCGGAACATGAATGAGTCCCTTGCGCAGCAGCTAAGGCATTTGCAAAACGAAGGAACCAAGCTTGAAACCACAATTGGGATGCTAAAGGCTGAAGAAGCCAGAAAGAGTAACAATATACAGCGGTTGGAGCAGATAGAATCAGACATTAATCACAGGATCGAGGCTAGTCGTCTACAAAATGAGCAGCTTTCCGGAGACGAAACGAAGCTCCGGACCACGATAGCAGAGTTGGAAAGCATGAAGGAAAAGAATGTTCAAACAGCAAACCAACCATTCACCACAACAAAAACCCAAGAGGTCCAACGTGAATCTAATCGGTTATCCGGGGTATGGGCTGAATAAATATTCCCTGCCGATTATTTTGTGGAAGCTAACGTGACATCGCATGTGCAGACGACGGCTAGAGCCAAAGAACCTGATTTAAATTCAGGAGAAATCTGCGTAAAATTTATGGTCAAGGAATGGATTGTTGCGCATGAGCTTTGGGTCAACCGATCTAAACCCTCAGAGTTCCAAAGAGTAGTACGAAAGTATTTGAGAAAGGGGATGGGCACTTTTGATCGTGAGCAGCGGCAATTATCGCCAATAAACTGCCTCAATCTGCTCATAGAGACGCAGCCGCCATTCCAAGTTTATCTTAAACCCAACTGGGAAGTGGAAAAGCTGGGAGGTCCTCGTCCCAAAGCGGCAAACAAAAACATCAAAGACGGATCGACAGCAATGGTAAGGTACGCGGCGAGGGAAAATGCAGAGGATCCCGAAAATATTGCCAAAAAGCGTCCAAAAAAAACACAATAGCTCCCCCCGGCAGTGAAAGTGGTCACAACGAAACATAGCATATAATAAGTTGGAGCAAAGAATATCCCGGAAATAAAAATGAACTGGCATATGGAATTAAACCTTTTAATAAACTTCTCGATTGTTTAGTGTTATTTAGAACTTCCCGGCGATAAAGACCGGCCTTTTAAATGCAATTTTGTTGCTTTATGTAATTTGATACGGAGTTGACTAATAGTAGCCGTAAGGAAAGCAAACTAACAAAAGGTTTCCCGTATGCGCATTTAATATACGGCCGCCTGGTCTAAATTAAATCATTAGGTAAAACTGCCCTTGCAAAAAGGTCCAATATAAGCTACGGTAATGTTTACCAATCATTCACTAATTAGCAAATGTACGCAACTGGAAACGGGATCGGTTCTCAATTCCTTCGTATATGACAGTGGCTGGAGGCATTCGTTCTAATAAGCTATGTTTGGTGAATCCACTGTGCATATTGTTTGGCGTTCAGGGCAATTGCCCGAAATATCACACGAAATCTTTTCGGCCAATGCATAAATCGTAGCAACCGGGTGGCCGGGTGGCAAAAGCGGGAAAGCTGACGCATCAACCACGCGAAGATTTTGAACACCATAAACCCGGGCCTGGGCATCCACCACGGCCATGGGGTTCTCAGGTCTACCCATAGCGGCAGTGCAGGAACCGTGATTCGTAGTGTGGTAGCTCTGCTTAATAATGCTTATGATATTATCGTCGTTTTGGACTAAGCGGCCCGGGAACTTTTCTTCCGTATCGACGAGAAACTGTTGCATCGTGGTCGTCTGCCAAAACTGTCGCACCCTTTTATAACCAACTAATGCAACCTCTATATCGGCCTGCTCGGAAAGGAATTTGGGATCGAGTTTAGGATGAACAAACGTGTCGTTAGAAACGATGGTCACGGAACCTTTCGAAAATGGCGAGGCCAATGCCACCGCCAAGGTTGCATAATTGTACCCGTCGTTCGGGGATCCCCCACGGGAATCGTTGTTCCAGCCCAAATATCCATTGAGGGAAATATATTCCAGCTCCGGCCAATCCTCAGGATAGCCACTCAACCTTGTCCGTGAGGCCTCCGTAAAGTTTGAGCGCATTTCCGTCGGGACCTTTTCCCACGCAATTATATCGGACGCAGGGTTGGTGTATATTCCAGCCGCGTTGTTTTTAAATTCGGTGGCTTGTTGCGCGGCGAATTTGGGATTCTCGAAAAGCGACGACATCGTTGGAGCGTTGACGCGATAAGACGGACCGAAATATACATGGTCTTGCATACCCTGGCCAACGCCGGGACGATCTGCAAGGACGGGAATGTTTAATCTTTGCAAAGTATCCGCTGGCCCAACCCCGGACACCATAAGCAGCTGCGGCGTTCCTATAAAGCCTGCTGACAATATAATCTCCTTGCGGGCAGACAGGATGTACTGGACACCCTGCGTGTCAACCATGAGGCCCGTGGCCTTTTTGTCCTCATCAAAAAGGACCCTCTTGGCCATAGTAGATGGGTAGGCGATAAAGTTCTCATGTTCCATGGCCAGTCGCATGAACGATGTTTCGGACGACTCTCTCAGCATGGTGGTTGCGTTAATGTTATACATGCTATAGGCTTGGCCCATGGTCGAGCCGTCCCGCATCAAATGGCCGCTTTGGAATCCGGGAATGACGGGAAACCCGAGTTCCCCGAGTCCTTTCACCACCCACGTACCGAAGGCTTGGACGTAGTGTGAGAAGGTCAGAGACAAAGGCCCTTGACCGTCCCCTAGCACGGTAGGATTATAATCGACACTGCCATTTTTGAATCTTCGGCTCGTGTCGGGGGGTGTGAACTTGAGACTCTTCTCAAAGTAGGGCAGGAGACTTTCAAACTCGTAACTTTCGTCACCGACCAGGTCTGCCCACATTTTGTAGGACTGAACACTGCCGCGCTGGTAGACCATGAAGTTTCTGGCCGTTGAACCCCCAAAGCATTTCCCACGCGGGTACAGGATCGACTTTCCGTCCGTGGCCTGATAAATAAAGGTTAGGACGGCTGTCTTGCAAAGGACCGTGACAAGACTTACAATCTGAGGCTCAGTAATAAATCCCCAGTCGACCTGTTTACTTCATGGTTAGCATTTACAATCAATGGCAACTTTTATAAAACCTGTTTCGATAGCATCGTCGTCTCGTTTCGATAATGGCAAAGCTTTCGAACATGAATAACGAAATATTCGTTACCGGCCGGTGCAGCCATACGTTGGGAAATACACTCACCATCGGCTGCCAATCGTGGACACCTTTGCTCGCAAATATGCTAGTAAATGCCGGAACCTCGCTCATATTGCTGTTCCCAATCTCATAAAAGCTGCCGGCTTCGACGACCGCCACCGTTCCTTTCTGCTGTTGCGCAAGACGGGCGGCTACGGCAAGACCGGCGTTGCCACCTCCGACAACAACCTACGGCTACATGTCAGTCGTAACGTTGCGTACCCCCTGTTCGGCACCCCCCCTGTTCGGCACCCTGAAAATCTAACAACGAAATGCCTACTTTTATAAACTGATTTAAATATAAAATTATCAACGGACAAAAATACAATCGTTTTCACGCTTCTCCGGTTCATTAACCTCTTCTTCATCAGCTAAAGGTTCCAAATTTTCTATATCATTTTCCTGCAATCCAATAATGTTCTGTTTGTTAACCAAAAGCTCGTTTGGATCCGGAACCACCCTCCTCCTTTTAACCGGCCGTATTGCCTCCAGTTGTGCTTCCAATAAGCTGATTTTTTGCTGGGCGCTAGCCAAAAGGGTATCTTTGGCTTCGAAGCTTTTTTGGACTTTTGCAAATAAAAGACGTGAAGTAGCGTTGGTTTTGTTGGATTGGGAAAGTTTTTGCAGTTGAAGTCGGATATCTCGGGTCGTTTTAGGGGTTTTCCAAATAAGTAAAGACGGGTCGTTAATTTTTTGGGCTGGGCTTTCCGGTGTTTTATCCCTTTGCAAACCGTTGTTTTTATCTTTTATAACGTTGGCGTTGCTATTTTCTAACAAAAAAGGGCTTAAAAGTGGTTTAACCAAGTTTACCGGCCATAACCCCGTTGTACGCCAACCAGATTGAATGGTTTTTGCTATAAATGCTTTTAATCTGGCCTTTCGATAACAAAGTAGGAAATTTCGTTTTCCAATAACTGTTGAACAGCAAAATTGGCTAACAAATCCAAGTTGACGTCGATAAGCTTCTTTTAACGGCCCAAAAACCGATAGATCCAATGGTTGAAGAACGTGTGACGAATGAGGGGGTAAATATAGGAGTTGAATATTATTTTGCAAGCAAAGAAGCATAAATTCGTCCGTTATATGTGATCCATGGCCATCCAAAACTAATAACCGCTTTTCAGGGGTTAAAGGTTGGGTATACGGAATAAACACCTTTTTTAACCATTCGATAGCCGTTTGGTTATTTGTCCACCCGTTTTCGGTTGCATGAAATTGCCAATTATCGAAAGGGCTTAAATCCGTGGGAAACCATTGTTGTTGTACGTTTTTTCCCTTAAATATAACGAGGGGAGGGAGGGCAACGCCCGTAGCCGATATACATTCGATTATAGTCGTCCAACCACGCGTTCCGGGCTCTTTTCGTTGCAACGGCCGGATCCCGTTAAGCCCTAATACTAGGCCATTAGATCCTTTGCCTTCCATTATACCGGTTTCGTCCATATTCCAACGGTTTTCCGGTTTAATAGCGTTAATAACCGGGTTCGTAATATAAAGCCACCAAGATTTAATTACCTCCGTAGTAGCGCCATCAACCCGGGCGTTATCTATTCGACGGGGCCTTTGGGTTTTAAGGATTGGATAACGAGCCAAAAAACGAGTTATCCAACGTTTTCCAAGGCCTTTTGTCTCTCCGGCGGCTTGAAGAATTCGTTCGGCAAAAAAGCGTAATTCTTGATGCGTTGGCGGAAGCCCTAAAGCTGTTTGGGTAAGTACCCAATCAGCCAAATGCTTTTCCTGTTCCGTAGAAAGCCTTTGAAAAGGGCTTTGTGCTTTTTTATAAGGTTGAGAACCTTTAAGTCGACTTTGAAGTGTAGACCTAGGTATTCCCCATTTTCGGGAGGTTTTTGCAATTGGATTGCCATTATTGACGTCGTTAATTGCAGATATAAGCTGTTTTTCAGTATATTGCTTCATTGGAAAATGGAGAATTAAAATCAGAAAAAAGTAAATCCAAAAGTGACAGATTCATCGAGATATTTATAATAGAAGTTGGAGGATAAAAATAAAAGTGTTGTTATTTTTGGGTGCCGAACAGGGGG